>NC_140173.1:147781320-147813820 GCF_963971535.1 Notolepis coatsorum | reverse complement strand
TTTTTTTTTTTTTTTTTTTCTTTAATACCCTAGTTACAGTACAGCAACCAAATTAAACTGTATCAAGTCAACTGAAAATGTGAATAGTATGATTTTCTTTTTGAAATAAAAAAAAAATAAAAAATCTCCTTCGAAATAAGCTGTGACCTGGGCCCTGTTTCATGTACGTGGTTCAACTAAGTCGATCAAGATGTCCATTATCCAGCTTCAGTTAACCCGATGTTCGAAGCCGGGATTTTCCTGTTTCACAAAGGTGGATTCAGTCTCGTTAACTCAAGCCAGACTTGCGAGTCAGGCTAAATGCGCGCGGCCGTTTTAGGTGAAAAGCCAGCAAGTGTCGAGAGCAGAGATTCTGATTCTCAACGGCATTGATTGATTAATTGATTTAAGACTTTATTGACAGATTGCAATACGGCTCAATCGCCTCGCCGACAAGTTAAATGCGTTATCTATAGGCTAATTTTAAGTCCCTCATTACCTCAATCAATCAGATTATATTTCTTTAAACTTGCCTGCTGGATTGAATAATCAAATGAGATCTTGCTAGCGAAAATAATAAGTTAACTGTCATACAGAATAACGATACGGCTCCCTTACCCATTGATTGATGTATAGTCAATCTTTAACTTATCTCCAATGTGGTCTAACGGGTTGTTCTTTTGACTTTCACACAGACGACCGGGGTTCAAGACCCTAGTCGTCTCCTCCTTTTTGCAATATAGGAATAATTCAATTTGGTGCACGTTGAGAGCTGTATAAAGAATGACATCCTCAATGCATGTAGATTTATAATATTCTAACTTAAAACCAGGCTACTTTGGCGTATAATCATTAATATTATATTCAAAAAAATCATATTGGAAAGACCGGGTTTTGAACCCGGGTCGCTGCGTTGGCAGGCTTGAGCACTACCGCTGGACCACTGTGCCAGATGGGATAAATTCATTGTTTATACATTAATGAACGAGAGACCCGTGTTTAGAATATCCTTTGTTATGAATGAAGTTTATCTCTTTATCCTCATTCATTAATGTGACGTCAACGGCTCATTCAATTTCTCAAATCCGTCAAACAGCGCATCTCATCAGACATCTTAATCCCAGTTACAATTGAAATAACCACATAATGTGTACATCGCCCGAGCGAGCGCCACCGTCGCCACGGTATATATAACGTGCATTATTTAGGACAAAGTGAATTTAGTATCGGCGTTTTGGGTCTATTTTACATTTCAAAAGCCCCCTCTGGAAGAATGGAGCACAAGAACGTAATTCAGAATGGTATAATGCAGATCGTAGACTGTGGGAATAGTTTCAGGAAACGGGCCGTCACTTCTTTGCGGGGGCGTGGCTCTGCGTGATCGGGCTAACTTGAACTTGAACTCTGCTTTCGAGCAGGCTCAAACTTTTGGATCTGTTGGCATGGTGATCTGGAAAATCCACGTACATGAAACCGGAAAGTCCGGCTAACCCAGTTATCCAGCTAAAGTTATCCGGCTAACTCAGTTATCCAGGTACATGGAACGGGGCCCTGTTTTGACCTGCACCTCAAAGAATCGGAATCGAGAATCGTTTAGAACAGGAATCGATATGGAGAATCGGAATCGGAACCGGAATCGTTCAAATCCAAACGATGCCCAACCCTAGCGTTACAGTCCCGAGGAGGGCCTCTCTCTCTAATCTCCTTAGGTAAATACTCTGCCTTCTTCCCCCCCGACCCGGAGTTCTGCTCTCTCAGCGCCACTGACACTGGACATTTTCTCAGACGCTCTGCTGTCAAATGCCAGAGGGGTCAGTGTTTAAGTTTAAGTTTATTTGGATCCCCATTAGCCACAGCAGTGCTGGGGCTATTCTTCCTGGGGTCCATAACACATAAAATACAGTTACAGACTTATACACTCACAACATTTACATGTCATACAGACAATTAAAACAACAATAAAAACCCTTATACACTCACAACATTTACATGTCATACAGACAATTAAAACAACAATAAAAACCCTTATACACTCACAACATTTACATGTCATACAGACAATTAAAACAACAATAAAAACCCTTATACACTCACAACATTTACATGTCATACAGACAATTAAAACAACAATAAAAACCCTAATACACTCACAACATTTACATGTCATACAGACAATTAAAACGACAATAAAAACCCTTATACACTCACAACATTTACATGTCATACAGACAATTAAAACAACAATAAAAACCCTAATCAAATTCATAATACAATATAAAAATATATACTCCTTATGAATGAATTCATAATACAATACAATAATACCTACTCATAATTAATTCATAATACAATACAGCATAATATACTATTTAGCTTTTACATACATTATCTATGTTCATATCAGCCAATTATACAATATGTTGCTGGTGTTGTTTACAGTGGTTCACTTCACACAGGCCATGGGATTGTTTGAGGGCTCGCCACAATGTGAGACGGGTCCGCCGCAGATACTCTACTCAGACTAGCGCTGCTGCACGAGGAAAAAAAAAAATCGCGATCTCGATTCATAGACCTATGCGATCTAATTTTAAAATGGTGACGATTTTTTAATACTTTATCTAAATCAAAATCATTTTTTCAAAAAACTTTTAAACGTTTTATTTTTTTTTACTTTACTTTTTTTTTAATGATGACGAAAAATAATCGTGTGAGAGAATTGTGATCTCAATTCTTAGAGAGAAAAATAGTGATTCACATTTTTTTGCAAGAATCGTGCAGCCCTAACTCAGACTGATGCAATCTAGCTCTTATTGTGTCGTCTCTCCTCTGTAATGACTCATCCCTCCCCAGCTGTCAACACTGCAAATCAATGCTAAATGGACTGCATTCATATAGCGCTTTTATCCAGAGCGCTTTACGACTTGTGTCTCACATTCACTCACCGCGGAGGGAACCAGTAGTTAGGGGTTAAGGGTCTTGCTCAAGGCTCTGATTACTAGACGACTGCTCTACCTCCTAAGCCGCTGTCACCCCTGAATAACCTATGGAGATGTGGGAAACAGGCTTATTTTGACCAGTTCAAGAGAAACAAAAGACCTTTGTCAGGACAGCTGAAACCATCACAGGACAGCTTAAACCACCACAGGACAGCTGAAACCATCACAGGACAGCTGAAACCATCACAGGACAGCTGACACCACCACAGTCAGGACAGACAGCTGAAACCACCACAGTTAGGACAGACAGCTGAAACCACCACAGTCAAGACAGCTGAAACCACCAAGGTTAGGACAGACAGCTGAAACCACCACAGTCAGGACAGACAGCTGAAACCACCACAGTCAAGACAGCTGAAACCATCACGGTTAGGACAGACAGCTGAAACCACCACAGTCAGGACAGACAGCTGAAACCACCACAGTCAGGACAGCTGAAACCATCACAGTCAGGACAGCTGAAACCACCACAGTCAGGACAGCTGAAACCACCACAGTCAGGACAGCTGAAACCACCACAGTCAGGACAGACAGCTGAAACCACCACAGTGACTCAAGACAGCTGAAACCAACACACTCAGGACAGACAGCTGAAACCTTCACAGTCAGGACAGACAGCTGAAACCACCACAGTTAGGACAGACAGCTGAAACCATCACAGTCAGGACAGACAGCTGAAACCACCACAGTCAGGACAGACAGCTGAAACCACCACAGTCAGGACAGCTGAAACCACCACAGTCAGGACAGACAGATGAAACCACCACAGTCAGGACAGCTGAAACCATCACAGTCAGGACAGACAGATGAAACCACCACAGTCAGGAGTCAGGACAGCTGAAACCATCATAGTCAGGACAGACAGCTGAAACCACCACAGTCAGGACAGCTGAAACCATCACAGTCAGGACAGCTGAAACCACCACAGTCAGGACAGACAGCTGAAACCACCACAGTCAGGTCGGGACAGCTGAAACCACCACAGTCAGGACAGCAGAAACCACCACAGTCAGGACAGACAGATGAAACCACCACAGTCAGGACAGCTGAAACCACCACAGTCAGGACAGACAGCTGAAACCACCACAGTCAGGTCAGGACAGCTGAAACCACCACAGTCAGGACAGACAGCTGAAACCACCACAGTCAGGACAGCTGAAACCACCATAGTCAGGACAGCTGAAACCACCACAGTCAGGACAGCTGAAACCATCACAGTCAGGACAGCTGAAACCACCACAGTCAGGACAGCTGAAACCACCACAGTCAGGACAGACAGCTGAAACCACCACAGTCAGGACAGACAGCTGAAACCATCACAGTCAGGACAGACAGCTGAAACCACCACAGTCAGGACAGACAGCTGAAACCATCACAGTCAGGACAGACAGCTGAAACCACCACAGTCAGGACAGCTGAAACCACCACAGTCAGGACAGACAGCTGAAACCATCACAGTCAGGACAGCTGAAACCACCACAGTTAGGACAGACAGCTGAAACAACCACAGTCAAGACAGCTGAAACCATCACGGTTAGGACAGACAGCTGAAACCACCACAGTCAGGACAGCTGAAACCACCACAGTCAGGACAGACAGCTGAAACCACCACAGTCAGGACAGCTGAAACCACTACAGTCAGGACAGCTCAAACCATCACAGTCAGGACAGACAGCTGAAACCACCACAGTCAGGAAAGCTGAAACCATCACAGCCAGGACAGCTGAAACCATCACAGTCAGGACAGATGAAACCACCACAGTCAGGACAGCTGAAACCACCACAGTCAGGACAGGACAGCTGAAACCACCACAGTCAGGACAGACAGCTGAAACCACCACAGTCAGGACAGACAGCTGAAACCATCACAGTCAGGACAGCTGAAACCACCACAGTCAGGACAGCTGAAACCACTACAGTCAGGACAGACAGCTGAAACCACCACAGTTAGGACAGACAGCTGAAACCATCACAGTCAGGACAGATGAAACCACCACAGTCAGGACAGCTGAAACCACCACAGTCGGGACAGCTGAAACCATCACAGTCAGGACAGACAGCTGAAACCATCACAGTCAGGACAGACAGCTGAAACCATCACAGTCAGGACAGACAGCTGAAACCATCACAGTCAGGACAGACAGCTGAAACCATCACAGTCAGGACAGACAGCTGAAACCACCACAGTCAGGACAGACAGCTGAAACCATCACAGTCAGGACAGCTGAAACCATCACAGCCAGGACAGACAGCTGAAACCATCACAGTCAGGTCAGGACAGCTGAAACCATCACAGCCAGGACAGCTGAAACCATCACAGCCAGGACAGACAGCTGAAACCATCACAGTCAGGACAGACAGCTGAAACCACCACAGTCAGGACAGGACAGCTGAAACCATCACAGTCAGGACAGACAGCTGAAACCACCACAGTCAGGACAGATGAAACCATCACAGTCAGGACAGATGAAACCACCACAGTCAGGACAGACAGCTGAAACCATCACAGTCAGGACAGACAGCTGAAACCATCACAGCCAGGACAGACACCTGAAACCATCACAGCCAGGACAGACAGCTGAAACCACCACAGTCAGGACAGACAGCTGAAACCATCACAGTCAGGTCAGGACAGCTGAAACCATCACAGTCAGGACAGATGAAACCACCACAGCCAGGACAGCTGAAACCATCACAGCCAGGACAGACAGCTGAAACCATCACAGTCAGGACAGACAGCTGAAACCACCACAGTCAGGACAGACAGCTGAAACCACCACAGTCAGGACAGATAGCTGAAACCATCACAGCCAGGACAGACAGCTGAAACCATCACAGTCAGGACAGACAGATGAAACCATCACAGTCAGGTCAGACAGCTGAAACCACCACAGTCAGGACAGGACAGCTGAAACCATCACAGTCAGGACAGACAGCTGAAACCACCACAGTCAGGACAGATGAAACCACCACAGTCAGGACAGGACAGCTGAAACCACCACAGTCAGGACAGCTGAAACCATCACAGTCAGGACAGGACAGCTGAAACCATCACAGTCAGGACAGCTGAAACCATCACAGTCAGGACAGACAGCTGAAACCATCACAGTCAGGACAGACAGCTGAAACCACCACAGTCAGGACAGACAGCTGAAACCACCACAGACAGGACAGCTGAAACCACCACAGTCAGGACAGACAGCTGAAACCACCACAGTCAGGACAGATGAAACCATCACAGTCAGGACAGATGAAACCATCACAGTCAGGACAGATGAAACCATCACAGTCAGGACAGATGAAACCATCACAGTCAGGACAGATGAAACCACCACAGCCAGGACAGCTGAAACCATCACAGCCAGGACAGACACCTGAAACCATCACAGTCAGGACAGACAGCTGAAACCATCACAGTCAGGACAGACAGATGAAACCATCAAATTGTACCTAAATTGCACCTCGTCCCATTTCTCCATTTCTGCCTTGCACTATATAGTATTGTATATTAGTACACTGCACAGTATTGTATATTGTATGGTAACTACGTCTATTCTGCATCGAACATTGTACATATGTCTAAACTGAACACTGTGACCTAATTTTTTTTACTTCTAATTTTACTATGTTATTTTATTTCATACTTATCTTGTCTTGCACAGTCTCTGGAGCGCAACAGTAAGAAGCATTTTGTATAAAAGTATTCTGTACTTCTGTATGACAACTATTAAAGAAACTTGAAACTTGAATCACAGTCAGGACAGACAGCTGAAACCATCACAGTCAGGTCAGACAGATGAAACCATCACAGTCAGGTCAGGACAGCTGAAACCATCACAGTCAGGACAGACAGCTGAAACCACCAAGAATTTTTCTCCAAGGGAATTCTTCTCCTTTATTTTTTACCAGTTCACATGTTGATTCATAACTACAGTAGCTTTAATATCTATATTACAGATGAGCTGAGCTCTATCATTCAGTTCTAATTGAGGCCACTGGGCCGACAGTGGAATGGGTCTTAATTTGTTTAACTACACAAATGAGTAGTTTCCTGAGTTCGGATTGGCTTCTCTGCTGGTTCCTAGGAATTCCTGGCAAACTATTTCAGGCGGACAGGAAGCTGTCGATGACATACTGCTTTAGCGCCTGCAGCCTCTCCTAACTCACAGCGGCCCGCAAGGCGTTTCCTTCCGCATTGGGACCAAAAAGTAGGGATGTCCGATATTATCAGCCTACCGATATTGGCATTAAAATGTAATATCGGAAATGATCGGTATCACTTTACAAAGCTAGATGCAGACAACGCTCGCTGCAATATTATATATTATATATATAATTTATATTAACAAATTGTTCTAAATAGGGGCGGCTAGGTGGTGTAGTGGGCAAGGCACTCGCCACCAATGTGGAGACACTGGGTTCGCGTGTTCGAATCCAGCTCTCCACATTGTTTTCAGTTTGGCTGGTCGTCCGTACTAATACAATTGGCCGTAGTAGAGGGTGGGAAACTGATGGGTGGGGATCGGGCATTGTGGACAGCGACTCCTACAGGTCGGTTGGTGCGCCTGCGCAGTAGAATCAGGAAGTGTCGGGGGCAGCGTGAGCCTCTCACGCGTTACTCCTCGCCACTGAGAGATTGAGCTGCGCAGGTGAAAAGATGCGACTGCTGTTACCTCAAGTACCGGAGGGGACTTGTGCTATGTATGACTTAGTCCACATTGCAGCCGGCTTGTGGGAGGCAAGAAACAGCGTTCGTGACAGGGGAGGGTTGAATTGGATGATATACGAAATTGGGATGGGAGAAAAATATAGAAAATGGGAGAAAAAGTGGATAAAAAAGAAGAAAAAAAAGAATTCTAAATAAATAATAATTATAATAAAATCATTTGAAGTTTGGATTTTTTTTTTTTTTACAACTGAGGTAGGTAGATTACATTTCTAGAGACTAAAGTAAAGAAAAAAGGTACCATTGGTTCGGGTACCGGTATCGATTCACAGATCTACATATCTGTAGATACTATATCTCATTTACTCATTTATATATTTTACATCCAGTTTAATCACCTGTACATTGTATATCACTATCACACTTTACTGTTCCATTTGCACTCTGGTTGGATGCCAAAGCTTCTTTCCGTTGTGTACTGTACTTGTGTGCTGTATGATGACAACACATTTCAATCTAAATGTAATCTAATGTAATCAAACACAAGTTGGCTACCTGCCAGAGTATCTCGTAGAATGAACACACACACTCACCACCCGCTACGGCCGTGAGACGTAACGGCATGTGTGGCTTGTGGCTGGTGTTAGTTTCAGACTGTGTACACAGTAGGGCTGACCCCGATTAGTAGATTAGTCGACTAATCGATCGAAAAGGAGCCGTAGTCGAATGCCAACCTCTTAGTCGAATGCAAAAAAATATATATAATAATTTTTTTTTATTTTTTTATAAATGTTTTTTTATCATTCTTTCCTAAAGAAAAGAGGCCTAGAAGCGTGGCTAACGCTAATGGCACGCATACCAGAGGCTAACTGCCTATGACAACAGGCACAGAGGCACTGAAAGAGGATTTCACCCATCTAATGCAGGGGTTCCCAAACTTTTCAGGCCAGGACCCAGAAAATAAGGCGTCAGAGAGCCGCGGCCCAATGCACATCGTCAGGCTTTTTTTTTTTTTTTTTTTTTTTTGCCAGGTGACCGATTTTTTAAGCCAAATATCACTTCAATCCTATTAAGTTAGTTCAAGTTAGTTATTCATTTATATGTGCTATTTATGAGAGGGCTAACTTGTTGCAAAATAATAATGATAATAATAATAGTCTCATTAAAATACTATTGTTGCTTCGGTTGTTTTCAGCGTTTTATGTGCATAATCTGTTATTTAGTTTGAAATGTTCGTTGAAATAAGTAGATTTTTCGTTTTTGTTTATTTATTAAGTTAATATAAAACCATATAGTCACATTTTAGAATACAATAGAATATAATTTTAGAATACAACTAGAAACACTGTCCTGGCCTGCTTCTAAGTTCAGTGGCCTAAGAAAAAAAAAAAAAAAAAAAAATGTTTTTTATTTATTTTTTTAATCATCTCGCGGCCCACCCATGGCTGCTCGCGGCCCACCTTTGGGTCGCGACCCCGACTTTGGGAACCACTGATCTAATGAACACACTAGACTAGACAAATATCAAGATGTATCCATCAGTGGACCAATTGCATGCTTTTGCAGAGGACAAGAAGCCTTCAGTCGACTCCTTCAGACATTAAGCACCCCCCACAGCCCAGATGGAATGATACAAAAAATAATAATTACATTTATTTCTTTTTTCTTTTTTTTCTTTCATAACTATCGGCACATTTTGGCGACTACAAGTCGACTATACAAATCCTTAGTCAGGGACAGCCCTAGTACACACAGTGGTACACCTCCATCAACAAGCCTCTCTCTTCTCCACGTCTGAGGGAGGGAACTCCCTCCTTGCTACACCCTGACCGCGGCAGATGGTGGCTTCCCTCTGGGAGGGGTTTTGGGTTTCTGGGGCGCGTCTATGGTACAGTGAGAGGTGCCCTCCTCTGGGAGGGTTTTGGGTTACTGAGGGTGGGTCTATGGTACAGTGATTCAAGATTCAAGAGATTTTATTTGTCACATACAGACACGAGACATGTAGTGAAATGAAGGTGGCCAATGCCCGCCTTGATTGTGCAAAAAAAAATACAAATAATAATAGAATAGAATAGATAATAAAATAGACATGATAAAAAGTACTAGGATAAAATACAATACAATGCTAAGCTTACGAATTGAAGGTAATGAGTCCTATATACACTACTAGTATACAATATAGTATTCAAGTATTCAAGAGGTTTATTTGTCACATACTGTACATAGCAGGGCATACAGTAAGGCCCTTTCTCACTCACTCATTCTGTCCGTACCGGTCGCGTACCGCCCTCTTTCCGGGTCAGAGTGCGAACCCCCCCCCCCCCCCCCCCCCCCCCCCCCCCTCCCTCTCCCCCCTCTAGTTTGTGTACACACTGCAGTCTTGGTTCGCTCCGGGTTCTGTTTACGGTTTGCCTTTTGAGCGTTTACGCTTGCCGTAGGCGATGATGTCACGTTCGAAAATGTAAACGGGAATGTCTTAACACGACTGCGGACTCTGGATGTTGATATAAAATGAACAAATTGCCAATAAATATGAAGTTATATTTGAACCTCTGTTGTCAAGCCTTGTCAATATAACCCACCCCATTTTATCACGAATGGATGGTGTTGTAGAGTCCGCTTTTGAGCGTTTTAACGATAGCGCTAAGCTAACGGCTAAACGCTAGTTAGCTTAGCCTTTACTAGTAACAGTAACGTTGCTGCATCGATTATATGCATTATATTGAATGTCATTATACGGCCGACTGGTTGGGCACCACTGGTCTAATAGAAATAAATGCATTCGAACAGGAAAGTATAGTATACAGCATTGGCTAACGGCTAACGCTAGTTAGCTAGCCTGTTCAGAAGCTAACATTATCCCATCGCTTGTGGCAATTATATTGCATGTCATTGATCTACTGGTCGACCACGGCCGACTGGTTGGGCACCACTGGTCTAATAGAAATAAATGCATTCGAACAATGTATAGACATAGCAATGGCAAACAAAATTGCCAGGCCTAACCGCCCCCACTCAGCGCGCACCTGAGACCACCTATTTCAACGGCCCAGGTTCAGCGCCCCCGGGGACGAATCAGCGGGGGGCGGGGACGGGGGACAGCGTTCTCACTCAGACAGACACACCCTTTTCTGATGCGAGCCGGGTCTGATTCAACACAGAGCAGTGAGTGAGAAAGGGCCCTAAATGCGGGTGGTCATGCCCGCATCGATTGTGCAACAATACAATAATAAAATAGACATAAAAAAACAGGTAATAAGAAGACATAAGATGTGCATGATAAAAATAGACATGCTAAATTCCTGAGAAGGCACTGGATCCTATGTACACTACTATACAATATGCAACTTTAACTCCGTCATGTCAACCCGTTCTGTCTAAATGTTTAATGTGAGCGATTTGCAGTGTCAAATTTAAATAAAAGTGTTTCTATTCTATTCTATTCTTCATATACAGTTATGCTATATATAATTATACTATACTAATATACTATACAAAAACATAGTCATGTTTTTTAAAGTGACCTTTTGTGTGTGTGTGTGTGTGTGTGTGTGTGTGTGTGTGTGTGTGTGTGTGTGTGTGTGTGTGTGTGTGTGTGTGTGTGTGTGTGTGTGTGTGTGTGTGTGTGTGTGTGTGTGTGTGTGTGTGTGTGTGTGTGTGTGTGTGTGTGTGTGTGTGTGAGTGCAGGATGTGGTGTCCTGGGAGGGTGTTAGGTTACTGAGGTTATGATACAGTGACCACATCTTTAGAGGAAAACTAATGTAGTTGAGTGTAACTCTATCTAGGTAGTGGGGGGGGGGGCTGCAGACAATACTGGCTATTGTTGTCTATTGGCTGGTGGCCTGGTCAATCACATGACTTTCTCTTTTCCTAGGGGACGCCCTACGCGCACACACACACACACACACACACACGCACACGCACACGCACACACACACACACACACACACAGGAACGGCCCTCTTTGTGGCACTCTGTCTCCTGCTCTCCCACCTAATGTCCCTGCTCTCTTAAGGGCCTGTGTTGTGGTCTCCAGTCCCCCCCCTCCTCCCCCCCCCCCCCCCATCACAAGGCATGCCTGAGGTGTGACATCATCACTGGAGGTCAGGGCGGGCTGCCCGCTGGGGTGTGCGGGCTTCTTTGTAGCGGGCAGGGGGCGTCTAACGCCCTGCATTCCTGTCTTAACTCTTAACCCTTTCACTACCACACACACTACAGACGGTTAACCCTTTCACTACCACACTACAGATGGTTAAGAAGAGCGGTGTCCTCACTTTAGACTAGAGCCTTAACCATCTCACTGAGCCAGAGAGACACTAACTAACAGAGCTGTGTCCTCACTTTAGAGCCTTTTAACCATCTCACTGACCCAGAGAGACACTAACTAACAGAGCTGTGTCCTCACTTTAGAGCCTTTTAACCATCTCACTGAGCCAGAGAGACACTAACTAACAGAGCTGTGTCCTCACTTTAGAGCCTTTTAACCATCTCACTGACCCAGAGACACTAACTAACAGAGCTGTGTCCTCACTTTAGAGCCTTTTAACCATCTCACTGACCCAGAGAGACACTAACTAACAGAGCTGTGTCCTCACTTTAGAGCCTTTTAACCATCTCACTGACCCAGAGACACTAACTAACAGAGCTGTGTCCTCACTTTAGAGCCTTTTAACCATCTCACTGACCCAGAGAGACACTAACTAACAGAGCTGTGTCCTCACTTTAGAGCCTTTTAACCATCTCACTGAGCCAGAGAGACACTAACTAACAGAGCTGTGTCCTCACTTTAGAGCCTTTTAACCATCTCACTGAGCCAGAGAGACTAACTAACAGAGCTGTGTCCTCACTTTAGAGCCTTTTAACCATCTCACTGACCCAGAGAGACACTAACTAACAGAGCTGTGTCCTCACTTTAGAGCCTTTTAACCATCTCACTGACCCAGAGAGACACTAACTAACAGAGCTGTGTCCTCACTTTAGAGCCTTTTAACCATCTCACTGACCCAGAGAGACACTAACTAACAGAGCTGTGTCCTCACTTTAGAGCCTTTTAACCATCTCACTGACCCAGAGAGACACTAACTAACAGAGCTGTGTCCTCACTTTAGAGCCTTTTAACCATCTCACTGACCCAGAGAGACACTAACTAACAGAGCTGTGTCCTCACTTTAGAGCCTTTTAACCATCTCACTGACCCAGAGAGACACTAACTAACAGAGCTGTGTCCTCACTTTAGAGCCTTTTAACCATCTCACTGACCCAGAGAGACACTAACTAACAGAGCTGTGTCTTCACTTTAGAGCCTTTTAACCATCTCACTGACCCAGAGAGACTAACTAACAGAGCTGTGTCCTCACTTTAGAGCCTTTTAACCATCTCACTGACCCAGAGAGACTAACTAACAGAGCTGTGTCCTCACTTTAGAGCCTTTTAACCATCTCACTGAGCCAGAGAGACACTAACTAACAGAGCTGTGTCCTCACTTTAGAGCCTTTTAACCATCTCACTGAGCCAGAGAGACACTAACTAACAGAGCTGTGTCTTCACTTTAGAGCCTTTTAACCATCTCACTGACCCAGAGAGACTAACTAACAGAGCTGTGTCCTCACTTTAGAGCCTTTTAACCATCTCACTGACCCAGAGAGACTAACTAACAGAGCTGTGTCCTCACTTTAGAGCCTTTTAACCATCTCACTGAGCCAGAGAGACACTAACTAACAGAGCTGTGTCCTCACTTTAGAGCCTTTTAACCATCTCACTGAGCCAGAGAGACACTAACTAACAGAGCTGTGTCCTCACTTTAGAGCCTTTTAACCATCTCACTGAGCCAGAGAGACACTAACTAACAGAGCTGTGTCCTCACTTTAGAGCCTTTTAACCATCTCACTGAGCCAGAGAGACACTAACTAACAGAGCTGTGTCCTCACTTTAGAGCCTTTTAACCATCTCACTGACCCAGAGAGACACTAACTAACAGAGCTGTGTCTTCACTTTAGAGCCTTTTAACCATCTCACTGACCCAGAGAGACACTAACTAACAGAGCTGTGTCCTCACTTTAGAGCCTTTTAACCATCTCACTGACCCAGAGAGACACTAACTAACAGAGCTGTGTCCTCACTTTAGAGCCTTTTAACCATCTCACTGAGCCAGAGAGACACTAACTAACAGAGCTGTGTCCTCACTTTAGAGCCTTTTAACCATCTCACTGACCCAGAGAGACACTAACTAACAGAGCTGTGTCCTCACTTTAGAGCCTTTTAACCATCTCACTGACCCAGAGAGACTAACTAACAGAGCTGTGTCCTCACTTTAGAGCCTTTTAACCATCTCACTGACCCAGAGAGACTAACTAACAGAGCTGTGTCCTCACTTTAGAGCCTTTTAACCATCTCACTGAGCCAGAGAGACACTAACTAACAGAGCTGTGTCTTCACTTTAGAGCCTTTTAACCATCTCACTGAGCCAGAGAGACACTAACTAACAGAGCTGTGTCCTCACTTTAGAGCCTTTTAACCATCTCACTGAGCCAGAGAGACTAACTAACAGAGCTGTGTCCTCACTTTAGAGCCTTTTAACCATCTCACTGACCCAGAGAGACACTAACTAACAGAGCTGTGTCTTCACTTTAGAGCCTTTTAACCATCTCACTGAGCCAGAGAGACACTAACTAACAGAGCTGTGTCCTCACTTTAGAGCCTTTTAACCATCTCACTGAGCCAGAGAGACACTAACTAACAGAGCTGTGTCCTCACTTTAGAGCCTTTTAACCATCTCACTGAGCCAGAGAGACTAACTAACAGAGCTGTGTCCTCACTTTAGAGCCTTTTAACCATCTCACTGAACTAGGGCACGGCGATAAAATGGTAACGATAATTATCGCGATATATTTTTCCTTGATATAGATATGAAACGTGGTCGATAATAATTTTTTTTACTTTGTATTGTGACCCGCAACAGGGCAGCTTTAAAACCAGAGACAGTGGACAGACTTGTCTTTCTTGCCTGCAACTTAAAGTAATGGCTTTGCTTGTCCAAAATGACAATACTGACTAAATTGAGATTTCTTTTTATGTTGTCCATTTATTTTGTTTGCTTTTCTAATGTAAAATACAGTTTGAAACCGTCTGTACACAGTAGTAGGCTATGTGTGCTAGCAGAACTAGACTCCAGTCACGAGTCACGGTGCACATGTGCGGTGGTTTGTCCACCAAAAAAGCGCCAAAAGATAGAAAAGAAACGAGCAGAGCCAGAACTGTTCAACTCCCCTGGAGCCACAGCCAGCAGAGAAGCCGGTTTACTTTCGCTTTCAAACCAGCTGCAGCCTGAGAACTGGAGTGTGAGGGGATGTAGCACTAAAGATGGCGGCAACGACAAAGAATTGCTGCAAAATAAACAACACATTTGTTGTTTAAATAATTAAAAAACACTAGACACTAACAGAGCTGTGTCCTCTCTTTATTTAGAGCCTTTTAACCATCTCACTGACCCGGAGACACTAAGGGGCCTTTCTCACTCACCCATTCGGTTCTGTTCCATTCCGTACCGTCCTCATTCCGGATCGGATGCGAACTTCCCCCCTCCCTCTCCCCCCTCTAGTTTGTGTACACACTTCAGTCTTGGTTCGCTCCGGGTTCTGTTTACGGTTTGCGTTTTGAGCGTTTACGCTTGCCGTAGGCGTTGATGTCACGCTCGAAAATGTAAACAGGAAGTGTGTTAACACGGAGACTGGAGACTGGATGTTGATATAAAAGAAACAAATAACCAATAAATATGAAGTTATATTTGAACCTCTGTTGTCAAGCCTTGTCAATATAACCCACCCCCCTTTTCTCACGAATGGAACTCTGTTGTAGAGTCCGCTTTTGAGCGTTTTGCAGGGTTAACGATAACGCTAAGCTAACGGCTAACGCTAGTTAGCTTAGCCTTTTACTAGTAACATTGCTCGCATCGATTATATTGAATGTCATTGATCTACTGGTCGACCACGGCCGACTGGTTGGGCACCACTGGTCTAATAGAAATAAATGCATTCGAACAAGAAAGTATAGTATACAGCAATGGCTAACGCTAAGCTAACGGCTAACGCTAACGGCTAACGCTAGTTAGCTTAGCCTGTCCAGCAGCTAACATTATCCCATCGCTCGTGGCAATTATATTACATGTCATTGATCTACTGGTCGACCACGGCCGTCTGGTTGGGCACCACTGGTCTAATAGAAATAAATGCATTCAAACAAGAACCCAATGTATAGACATAGCATGGCAAACAAAAATTGCCAGGCCTAATGCGAGCCAGAAGTGCTGTGCTTTGTAACGTGGCTTCATGTTTTCATCCACTGAGCTGTGAGGCTCCACATGCTTGTTTGGTTGAGGTCTGAACTCTCAAATTGCCCATAAATATCGTTTTTGTGGGTATTGTCCAGTTGTTGCTGTGTGGTTTTATCTGCCCAAAATTCAAGCAAGCATGAAAAGCATTACAGTAGGGCTGGGCGATATGGCCTAAATATGATATCACGATATTTTCTGACCTTTCGGCGATACACGATACACATCACGATGTTTTTCTTTTTTTCCCCAAACAATTCATTATGAGGCTTACCAAGACAGTATTTGAGTTTGCAAGCTAACATTAAAGACAAAATAAAATACCCATGCATTTAGCATTTTTATATTATATATTAGATTTAGATTATTGGATTATTAGATTATATATTGCATATATTTAGCAATGAGATATTATATGATTTAGATATGAAATATGATGAATTGAAAATGGGGGACCCTGATGTAAACAAGACGAAAGTCTTTCTCTGGTCTGCATCCTCCAGTCCACTGTTGACTGTTGTTGTATTGAGCTGTACTGTATTGTACCCATGCTGCAATCTGTTAATAACGTTCTCATTCATTCAGTCGGCAAACAGAATCATTTTGATTGACAGTCACGTCTGCCAATTACGTCACATCGCTTGCACCCGCCCTGCTGTTCTTAGCACCAATCGGCAAGCGCGTATTCATTTTTTACTTCCGCCATTGGAGAGCTCAATGACAATAACAATGGCAGCTCGCCGCGGCCGACGTTTAGCTTTTAGCTCCGCAGAAGGACTAAACGACTGGAGGCATAATGATTTTACTGCAACGGATGTTATAATAAAAGCCTTTCCATACATCTGTCTGATTGAAAACTTTATTAACAGACCGCAGAATGGGCACAACTGAGTCAGCACGGGCTGAGATATGAACGACTAACGCTTGCTATATCTAGGTCGACCTCGGTCGTTGCTATGTAAATACGCTGATATTATTGAAAGTGTAACTATATAACGTTAATGCCACAAAACGATTGCCTTTGTTATCATAAGTAGCAACTTTTGATGCAGTAGTGTGTGTGTGGGGCGGCGCTGTTCAAAAGTGTCAACGTGTGGACCAGATTGACGCGACACAAGCCTCTTGGTCAAAACATCACGATATCCACGATACGTTTAAAAAGTGTATCGTTAATGAACTGTACCCGATATTTATATAATATCGTCATATCGCCCAGCCCTACATTACAGTAACGACGTTGTGTGTGTCACGCCCCCCGCTCCCACTGGCCCGCATCCGAAACCACCTATTCCAACCGTCCCAGGTTCAGCGGGGGGGGGGGGGTAAAACGAATCAGCGCCGCTTCGCTCCCAAAAGGGGTGTGTCCGTCTGAGTGAGAACACTCCCCCCGTCCCCGGGGGCGCTGATTCGATCCCGATTGGTGAGTGAGAAAGGCCCCTAACAGAGCTGTGTCCTCACTTTAGAGCCTTTTACTTTTATCTCACTGAGCTCCACAATGAATGACCCCGCTGTGGTTCTCTCTCTGTCTGTTTATGACTGGAAGTCTGTGTGTGTGTTTCTGTGTGTGTGTGTGTGTGTGTGTGTGTGTGTGTGTGTGTGTGTGTGTGTGTGTGTGTTTGTGTGTGTGTGTGTGTGTGTGTGTGTGTTTGTGTGTGTCTGTGTGTGTGTGTCAGTGTGTGTCATGACGTATGCATGTGAGTAGGAAGAGCAATTGAGTGGGAGACAGAGACACACAGATAGCAATAGAGAAAGGAAGAGAGGAAGACAGAGAGGGAGAGGGAGTCAATCAGAGAGAGAGAGAGAGAGAGAGAGAGAGAGAGAGAGAGCAGCACAGCTGTACACAAAGGGGCTGTTGATGCCCCACGTCTCAGCCTCTCCGCTCGCCCTGTGTCGTCCATGGAGATCATCTTTCAAAAACCACTGCCCTCGCAAGGAAAACCTTGCATGTCCCTTCGAGAAATTGTGTATTTAATTTTAAACCCTTGTTGATGTAGAACCATACAAGTCCGTTTTATAACATTTTAAAGGTTCTAAAATTCATCCAAATCACCCGTTAGTTAGTGCGGACTAGGGGCTGTGTCCCTGACTAAGGATTTGGATAGTCGACTAAATTGGCCTAAATCCCCAGAGGCCTCACGATACGATCGCGATACTTGCGTCACGATACGATAGTATCGCGATACTAAATATATCGCGATACGCTGAGTATTGCGCATTTACATTTTTTAAATCTTTTTTTTTTATCAAATTTAATTTATTACCTTTTTTCAACTGCAAAGTAAAACTTTGTCAACATGTTTTATCTAATAAAATAAAGTGCAGTCTGTTCATCTCACTTCAATAATTCGTATTGCAGAACATGGTATTTTCTCAAGCTGACATATGTCAACACTGTAATCTGTGTTGCATGTACCTGACAAACTGAACTGTTTGTATTACAGTCATATTCCAACTTAACTGAATGCATGTGTGTGTGTGTGTGGACTACTGTACTATTACAGGTATTGAAATGAACAATGCAACTTCCTTATAGGAAAAAAAATACATTTTATTTTTATATTTTTTTTATGAATAATTAAATATCTATACATGTATCGATACAGTATCGCCATGCAAAGTATCGCGATACTACTACGTATCGATTCCCAGCCCCCCCCCCACCCCCCCCACCCCTACTAACTGGCATGATATATGTCATAGTGCAGGTTTCGGTGGTCAGTCACACTTAGTGGTCAGACGTTCCTAACAGTTAGTTCTCCACTCCAGCTGCTGGCACCGGTCCATGTGCCCACGGTCAGTCCTGTGAGTGACCAAACGCCAACTTGGCACTTCTGCTTAATTAGATAGTAGACAGACAGTGGAGAGTGACAGGAAAGGAGAGAGAGAGAGAGAGAGAGAGAGAGAGAGAGAACAAGAGAGAGGAGGGATGGATGACATGTGACTGAGATCATGAATTGAGTTTGAACCCATGACAAGGACACGTCGCGGTATTGACCTGTGTGTCTCTCTCGTGACGAGGAGGACACACTGTATTGACCTGTGTGTCTCTCTCGTGACGAGGAGGACACACTGTATTGACCTGTGTCTCTCGTGACGAGGAGGACACACTGTATTGACCTGTGTCTCTCATGACAAGGAGGACACACTGTATTGACCTGTGTCTCTCGTGACGAGGAGGACACACTGTATTGACCTGTGTCTCTCATGACAAGGAGGACACACTGTATTGACCTGTGTCTCTCGTGACAAGGAGGACACACTGTATTGACCTGTGTCTCTCTCTCATGACAAGGAGGACACACTGTATTGACCTGTGTCTCTCGTGACGAGGAGGACACACTGTATTGACCTGTGTGTCTCTCATGACAAGGAGGACACACTGTATTGACCTGTGTCTCTCATGACAAGGAGGACACACTGTATTGACCTGTGTCTCTCATGACAAGGAGGACACACTGTATTGACCTGTGTCTCTCGTGACAAGGAGGACACACTGTATTGACCTGTGTCTCTCATGACGAGGAGGACACACTGTATTGACCTGTGTCTCTCGTGACAAGGAGGACACACTGTATTGACCTGTGTCTCTCATGACGAGGAGGACACACTGTATTGACCTGTGTCTCTCATGACGAGGAGGACACACTGTATTGACCTGTGTCTCTCGTGACAAGGAGGACACACTGTATTGACCTGTGTCTCTCGTGACAAGGAGGACACACTGTATTGACCTGTGTCTCTCGTGACGAGGAGGACACACTGTGTTGACCTGTGTCTCTCTCTCGTGACGAGGAGGACACACTGTATTGACCTGTGTCTCTCGTGACGAGGAGGACACACTGTATTGACCTGTGTCTCTCTCTCGTGACGAGGAGGACACACTGTATTGACCTGTGTCTCTCATGACAAGGAGGACACACTGTATTGACCTGTGTCTCTCTCTCGTGACGAGGAGGACACACTGTATTGACCTGTGTCTCTCGTGACGAGGAGGACACACTGTATTGACCTGTGTCTCTCGTGACGAGGAGGACACACTGTATTGACCTGTGTCTCTCGTGACGAGGAGGACACACTGTATTGACCTGTGTCTCTCATGACGAGGAGGACACACTGTATTGACCTGTGTCTCTCATGACAAGGAGGACACACTGTATTGACCTGTGTCTCTCGTGACGAGGAGGACACACTGTATTGACCTGTGTCTCTCGTGACGAGGAGGACACACTGTGTTGACCTGTGTCTCTCGTGACGAGGAGGACACACTGTATTGACCTGTGTCTCTCGTGACAAGGAGGACACACTGTATTGACCTGTGTCTCTCATGACGAGGAGGACACACTGTATTGACCTGTGTCTCTCGTGACAAGGAGGACACACTGTGTTGACCTGTGTCTCTCGTGACAAGGAGGACACACTGTATTGACCTGTGTCTCTCTCTCATGACAAGGAGGACACACTGTATTGACCTGTGTCTCTCGTGACGAGGAGGACACACTGTATTGACCTGTGTCTCTCATGACAAGGAGGACACACTGTATTGACCTGTGTCTCTCGTGACAAGGAGGACACACTGTATTGACCTGTGTCTCTCTCTTGATTGATTGATTGATTGAAAAGTTTATTAACAGATTGCAGAATGGGTACAGTACAGTACATCTCAATACATACAATTGTTAAGGGGATGCAGACCAGAGAAAGACTTTCGTCTTGTTTCCACCAGGGTCCCCCATTTTCAATTCATCATAACATATATGACATACATGACATACAGATAGACAGTACTGCTACATCTATACATTTATGACATATCAGATTTGCAAATACAGTACTGTTTGTGATACAAAAGTGTCCAGAAAAGGAGTGTATATACATTTGGCGTAGAAACTGTACATTGGAGGAGGTTGGTGGGGTGGGGTTGGGTGGGTTGGGTGAGGGCTGTACATTGGAGGTGGGGGGGGGGGGGGGTTGGGTAGGGGACACACACACATTTTACACTGTACATTGGAATATTGACAAAGCCTTACTTGGTCATTTACTGTACAACTAGGTTAGGACATTTGTAGGGGCCAGTTTCGAATTGCAGTCTCACGTAGGTGTTTTTTGAGAGTGTTTTTGAAGGTGGGTAGTGATTCACATTCCTTTACAGCTTTAGGCAGGGCGTTCCACATTGATGTGGCATAATTGCGAAACGTGTTTAGTCCCTTGTTTGAGCCGAATCTGGGTTTTACATGATTTGTGGAGCTCCCTCTGGTGTTGTGATCGTGGTATTCACTGACCTTTGGGAAGTATTTTGACATGTACATGGGTACCTTGGTCGCGTAGTGTATCTTGTAGACCAGGCCCATTGCAAGTTGCTGTACTCTGTCGTCTACTCTAAGCCATCCTAGGTTGTCAAAGTGGGCAGGGGTGAGGTGGGTTCTAGGAGTCAGGTCAAGTAGTAGTCTGACTAGCTTGTTTTGAGATGTTTGTAATTTGTTTTTTAGTGCCTTTGAGGTGCTTTGGTACCATGAGGTGCAAGCATAGTCGTAGTACCCTTGAATGAGTGCTCCTGCTAGAGTCTTCAGGGTATTCTTGTTTACCAGAGAGGAGATCCGGTACAAGAATCGCGTTCGTTGGTTGACTTTTTTTATTACATTGGATGCCATTTTGTCACAGGAAAGATTAGCCTCTAGGATGGAACCCAGGTAGGTAATTTCATCTTTCCTTGTGATAATATTGTCACCCACTGTAACCGAGAAGCCGTCGGTCTTGCTGAGTTTGTTATTTGAGCCGAAGAGAATGGACTCTGTTTTGCCCATGTGTAATGATAGTTTGTTGTCGGCGAGCCATATGCAGATTTTGCCTAGTTCCGAGCTGAGGGCTTTTTCAACCTGTAACTTGTTCTTGTCAGAGACCAGCAGGGCTGAGTCGTCCGCAAACAGGAACAAGTTGCAGTCACAAGCTGACGACATGTCATTTGCATAAATTAGGAATAGTAGCGGTCCTAGTATGCTTCCTTGTGGAACACCACAGCTCACTGTGAGGGGGGGGGATAGGGTACCGTTTACTTCCACCATCTGTTCCCTCCCCTCCAGGTAGGATTGTATCCAGCTCACTGATAAACTATCAAAACCAATTGCTTTTAGCTTGTCAATCAGAATGGTGTGATTGACAGTGTCGAAGGCCTTTTGTAGGTCCAGCATGACCATGCCGCAGTATTTGCCCGCGTCCACCTCTTGTTTGATGTGGTCGTTCAAGTAGAGAAGGCATGTGTCAGTGGAGTGGGATGTTCTGAAGCCAGATTGGAATTCGTAGATTAGATTTTTTTCCGCGAGGTACTTTTCGATCTGTTCGTATACAATTTTTTCCATGACTTTCGAGATGGATGTAAGGATAGAAACAGGGCGGTAGTTACCCGGGTCTAATTTGCTGCCCTTTTTGTGCAGGGGTGTTACTCTCGCAATTTTGAAGTCCTTGGGGACGTGTCCCTGTTTTATGGAGAGGTTTATTATGTGTGTGATGACTGGGGTGATGGCTGCTGCTGAGTCTCTGAGGAATTTGGAGGGGATGTTGTCATGGCCAGTGGCCTTGTTTGGTTGGAGGGCGCTCAGTTTTTTGAGTACCTCATCTGTAGTTACTATTTCCAGTTTGAAGTCGTCTTTGTGGACGCCTAGGTTCATGTAGTATGCTACTATGTGTTCTACCCCATACTGCCCTGAGTGGGAGGGTAGTTTGTTTACCAGTGTTGTGGCTATGTTTGTGAAGAAAGTGTTTAAGTAATTGGCTACATCCAGCTTGTCTGTGATGAGCGTGTTGTCCGTCTTTATGTTTATGTTTGAGAACCTGGTTTTGAGTTTTTTACTGCAGCCTAGTTGATTGTTGAGTAATTTCCAAAGTTCTCATGACAAGGAGGACACACTGTATTGACCTGTGTCTCTCGTGACGAGGAGGACACACTGTATTGACCTGTGTGTCTCTCATGACAAGGAGGACACACTGTATTGACCTGTGTCTCTCGTGACAAGGAGGACACACTGTATTGACCTGTGTCTCTCGTGACGAGGAGGACACACTGTATTGACCTGTGTCTCTCATGACGAGGAGGACACACTGTATTGACCTGTGTCTCTCATGACAAGGAGGACACACTGTATTGACCTGTGTCTCTCGTGACAAGGAGGACACACTATGACTAGGGATGTCCCGATCACGTTTTTTTGCTCCCGATCATGTGATTTTGAGTATCTACCGATACCGATATTTCCCGATCCGATCAACCTTTTTTTATTTTTATTTTTTTTATTCAACAAACATGACCATGTTCACGTCTTAAACTCATACTGAGGCCTTAGTTTTGGTTTTAAATTGCATATCATCATTCATTTATTTATTTATTGTCACAGAGCAGAAGAATTTTACCAAAACAAACCAATAGTATCCAGCTGCAGAACGGCAGACCAGCCACACTCTAAGACCCAAACGCATTTCCTTTGATTTAATTATACATCAAATGATTTATGAAGTTAACTTTTCACCTGGATAACGTCAACATTCAGGGTGAATGTAATGTGAGAAATTGGGATTTAAAAAAAATTAAAAATTAATTTTTTTTTTTTTATTTGGGTCTGAAGTGTGGCTGGTCTGCCGTTCTGCAGCTGGATACTATTGGTTTGTTTTGGCAAAATTCTTCTGCTCTGTGTGACAATAAATAAATGAATGATGATATGCAATTTAAAACCAAAACTAAGGCCTCAGTATGAGTTTAAGACGTGAACATGGTCATGTTTGTTGAATAAAAAAAAAAAAGGTAAAGAAATTAAATTGCAGATTTTTTTATTTATTTTTTTTGCCGATCCCGATCCTCGGAAAATCACGTGATCGGATCGGGACATCCCTAACTATGACCCGTGTCTCTCATGACGAGGAGGACACACTGTATTGACCTGTGTCTCTCGTGACGAGGAGGACACACTGTATTGACCTGTGTCTCTCATGACGAGGAGGACACACTGTATTGACCTGTGTCTCTCGTGACGAGGAGGACACACTGTATTGACCTGTGTCTCTCATGACGAGGAGGACACACTGTATTGACCTGTGTCTCTCATGACGAGGAGGACACACTGTATTGACCTGTGTCTCTCGTGACAAGGAGGACACACTGTATTGACCTGTGTCTCTCATGACGAGGAGGACACACTGTATTGACCTGTGTCTCTCTCTCGTGACGAGGAGGACACACTGTATTGACCTGTGTCTCTCATGACAAGGAGGACACACTGTATTGACCTGTGTCTCTCATGACGAGGAGGACACACTGTATTGACCTGTGTCTCTCGTGACAAGGAGGACACCTGTGTCTATGACACACTGTCAATGGCTCCTGTGCCTTTTACTGTGGTGTGTAGTTCAAGTTCAAGTTTCATGTTTTGTTTTATTTGTCACATGTAAGGTACATTGTACATGACAATGAAATGCTTGGTTCAGCATGAGCCCCCTGAGAATGCGCTTCATACACTAAAAGAAGAATAAAGACCAAACACTATACAGAATATACAATATACTAAGCTAAAGTAGGTACAAATGCAAACCCTTTTAAAATGCAAAATGCAAAAATGAGGTAGGGAGGTTAGTGCATTGTAAACCGGTACAATTGGAGCTCAAAACCAACGGTGTCATTGAAATGTGGTTTAATGACATATTATTCTTGAGATGAAACGCTTTCAGATCTAGGAAGCTAAATCAAAATTCTGCAGATGTGTGAATCATGATTCATTGACATACTTATTTAATTTAGCTTAGCTTCCCTCTACTCCTTTTTTGGACATGTCTGCTAACCAAACACATTGCTCTTGACCTTTTGTTTATAATTCCTTCTTTTTTTCTTTTTTTAATGTTTTTCTTTTAATGTTTTTTAATTTGTTGCTATGATTGTTTGGTTCGACGGAACAAGATATCGTGAGTTGTTTGGAGAAATATGGAAATATGAAACATGTCCAAAAATAAACTTTTTCATTCATTCATTCATTCATTCATTCATTCATTCATTCATTCATACTTATTTAATTTAATTTCAAACCTTTATTTCAACTCGTAAGACACTGGGGTTTCCCTCATTTACAGCGACGATGAGCTTACAAAACAAGACATAGCTTATCAGCAATTTCATACATTCAGGCACAATAAATAAGAATAAACAATGAAATTAGCTAAGACTGTTACAAGTCGACACACAGTGGTCGGAGATCATACTTTTAAATGCAGCGAGAGAAGGAGGAACCTTCAGCTTCAGGGTCAGTCGGAGCACGTTCCAGGTGTTGGAAGCATCAAAGGAAAAAGCAGTTTTTTCTAGTTCAGAGCAAACTCCAGGAATTCTAAGAACCAACCAGTCATTTGAACGTGTAGAATAGGTTCCACCTTAAGATTCCATTCCAACAGTGTTGCGATGTAAGAGGCAAGTCTGCCAATGAGGGCTTTGAAAATAAACAAATACCAGTGATAGTTACGCCTTTCGACCAGAGAAGACCGTCCAACTTTTTTTTTGTATTTTATTTTTTTATTATTTTTTAAACAAACACATAAACAAACATGACAACACACGATAAGATATACAAGCATTAGTTGACAGTGTACATCCAATGAAATCACATTTTAGTTAATTGTCTTAGGATATACCCTTAATACCTGTTATCTAAAAACCTACACACATATGCTCTAGCTCGTACCCCCCCCCCCCCCCCCTCCCGGACCCCCCATTGGATAATCCATCCATTATCCCTCGCTCCTAACCAGACATTACCATTATATGCTAGCTTTTATTTTCTCCACCACTTCTAACCACAATGTCATTTTGGATTCATTGAGACCCAAAATTCTTGCTGTAGATATTTCTTGATAGATCACATCGAGATATGTAATAATCCAGACCTTTCGGCAAATTTTTTCCGGTTGGAACCATCGTGATGCTATCAGCTTTTTAGCCACTGTGATACCCGATAAAACCAATCTCTTTAGCTGTGGATGTACTGCACACTCAAAAACATCATTCAGCAGTAATACAGAGGGGTGTACAGGTATATTCCAAGTTAAGAGATTTGATAATCGCTGGGTCACCTCTTTCCAGAATATCTTAACTGGTGGGCAGTCCCAGTACATGTGCATAAATGTCCCCTCGTCCCCATTTGTACATAAGGAGCATTTGGAGTCTTGTATAAGACCAATTTTTTCCAGTCTTATAGGAGTCAAGTATGTCCTGTGAATATAGTTAAGATTGATTTGTTGATGGTCCGGGTTCCTTGATGTGAGTCGAACATTTGCCCAGGCTTCTTGCCAATCAAAATCACTTTCCAGGTCTGGTATATCCCTCCTCCAGACAGAGTCTAGGTGGAGGGTTTCATACGAGGACGTTAGTAATTGATGGTAAAAATCTGAAACAAAACCTCTCGATGTCTCTCTTTCATAGAAGAATTTGTGGTATCTGTGGTGTTCAATTGGTTTATTTAATGGAACACCTTGAGTCTTCAAACATAACAATAACTGTATGTAAAAAAGATGTGTGGACCGTCCAACCTTTAATGCTGAAAGGTGTCTCACTGGAAGCACTATTTGTAATAAATTATTATTGTTAGGGATGTTCGATGTTGGCATTTTTTTTTACCGATATCCGATTTACCGATATTGTCCAACTCTTAATTTCCGATACTGATATCAACCGATACCGATATATGCGTGGTTCCCCCCCCCCCAAAAAAACGTAATAATTTCAGGTAATTAACATTACATATCTCTTGTTGTGGAATTAACACAACATTATGCATACTTTTTACAATCAATAAAATAAGAATTTGTTCTTACTTGCTTGCCTGGGTAAATAAAGGTTAAATAAATGTAAAAATATTTTTTTTCTTTTTTTTGAAAACCGATACCGATAAGCAGTGTTGGGACTAACGCGTTACAAAGTAACGCGTTACAGAAACGAAGTTACTTTTTGCCGCAACTAGTACTCTAACGCATTACTTTTGAAATTCAGTAACGCTACTTACGTTACTGAATGGTTTGTTAGTTCGTTACTGCGTTCTTTTTATGTAGATTCATAGCGAGCGTCCTTATTTCGCCTGCGTTTGTTTTGTTTACTGTAGACTGAAAGGCGCTATATAAAACGAAGTATTATTATTATTATTATTTCTTTCCGTAGCCTCATTCTGGTTTCGCACTTCTGATTGGCCACTGACGTTCTGAAAGAAATAGGCGCTCTCTACAGTAAACAACAAGAGGACGCTCGCTATGAATCTACATAATAAGAACGCAGTAATAATAACGAACTAACAAACCATTTAGCAACTACTTGGAGAGATAATTAATATACAACATGGAAACGAGATAAAGAACATGTTTGAAGGGCTGCTGGAGTCAACTGGACTAACGTTACATCTCGACCACCGCAGACTGGTGACGGTGAGTGCAATGTGTTCACTGAAACTCAAGATCAACGGATTTTGACTGTACAAAATCTGCCAGGGAATCTCATAATACTAATCAAACAATATAAATATAGTCCTTTCATGCACAATTGATATCCTAACTATTCTAACGTTGCAATGCTTTGATAACAACGCTGCAAGATGGTTATGAATGAATTAATGAATGGATGAATGAATGAATGAATGAAAACTTTATTTAACAGATTGCAGAATGGGTACAATACAGTACGGCTCAATACATACAATTGTTAAGGGGATGCAGACCTGAGAAAGACGTTTGTCTTGTTTCCATCAGGGTCCCCCATTTTCAATTCATATAGACATTTATGACATACACAACATACATGACATTTATGGCATAGGGACATATAGGTATTTAGTACTGATACATTTGTGACATAAACGGTATTCCAATATACAGTACTGTTACCCCTAGATCCTGACAGAGTATATACATATGATGGGGAGGGGACTGTACATTAGGAGGGGGTGGGTGGGTGGGAGAGAAATATACATACAGCGGGGAGGGAATATATAATGAAACGCTCTAGACCACATTGCTTAGCAGAGTTCGGTGATGTGAATGGAAACTGTCAAGTTGATCAACCGATTTTGAGTATATGGGGCATGGGACTTGAGCAATTTTTTTTTTTTTTTTTTTTTAAATAACTAAATAGTTACTTTTCACAGTAACTCATTACTTTTGGGTGTAAGTAACTAGTACAGTAACGAAGTTACTTTGAAATGAAGTAACTAGTAAAGTAACTGAGTTACTATTTTTCAGTAACTAGCACAACACTGCCGATAAGTAAGGGATAATGTATGGCTACGAGGTCATTGTCGCAAAATAATTGACCGACACGGAGTTTAGAATACAGAGGCGCCTCGCCGAGGTGTTCTAAACGTAGTGAAGGTCAATTATTTTGCGACAATGACGAGTATAGGCTGCTATACATTATCCTGCTTATTACATGGCTAACTTACTAACAATATACCTAATTCATTTTACACCATCGACAAGACGAGTTCAAATGCAGACGCAGTTCTGTTCTGTCGCTCCGCTGTCATCGCCGGCAGCTTCGCCGGCAGGTGTGTCTGATTGCAGGTGTGTCTGAGTGTGTGTCAGTGGGCTTGATTGCTCCAGCTGCGAACAGCGGTCATTATTGCTCAGCAGAGGTCCGTTATCCAGTAATAACGGACCTCTGCCGAGCGCTATTGACCAACCACAATCAAGCATTTCGGCGAATGTTAAAACGCCATGTAATAAGTAAGGGATAATGTATAGCTACGAGGTCATTGTCGCAAAATAATTGACCGACACGGAGTTTAGAATACCGAGGCGCCTCGCCGAGGTGTTCTAAACGTAGTGAAGGTCAATTATTTTGCGACAATGACCGAGTATAGGCTGCTATACATTATCCCGCTTTTAATGCCAATATCGGACATCCCTAATTATTGTCGGTGCTAACTGGACGTGTCCTCCTGATGGTGCCTCGCTCTAGGCGTGTCCCAGATGAGGATGACTGTGAGGGTTTGGTATTTCCTAACTAACAGCTGGGTCCTGCAGCCTCTGGGAAACGACACTCAACTCCCCCGAAAGGCTAATTCAATTAGCCACGCTCGCTTGTGGGTAGGAGGATGGGGAGGTGGGGGGGGGGGGGTTATTGTACAGAGCAATGTACTCTTTTTTATCCCTTTGTGGAGTAAAGGCAGAAACCCCACTGCACACACTGAGAGCTGGCCTGGCCGGGGGGTGCTGCTGGCGTAACACAAGGAGTGACACTCAGGACACACGTTCACACTGCAGGCAAACGTGGCCCAAATTGCTCAAAATGTGACTCAGATCTGTAATTTTTTTTGCAGTGTGAACAGCACAAATCACATGGAATCTTATCTTTTTAATTCTGATTTGGGCCACTTTCTTTAAATTATAATTTTTTTAATTACTTTCTTTATTGGAAGCAGTAGTATATGCAGGCAAAAAAAAACATCAAAGTGCAAATCACTCGGACGCTTGCCTTGCTTGCTGACGTGTTGTTTTGTTTCTTTGTCCGTTGGTTGTTTATATTTTCTGTTTATTCTATACTTTAGCACTTTTCTTTGTTTTTAGCTACGCGACTTACCGTGAAGCACTTTGGTTGACAAGTGTCATGTCTAAATGTGCTATACAAATACATTTGATTGATTGATTGAAATGAGACAAATCTTCCATTTTTCTATTCACAGTTTTTATCCCCCCACCCAAGGAGAGCGACAACAAATGTAGAGGTTATGCTGATGACATCGGTACAGGCAAAACGAATCATATCAGCAGTGATAGGGCTGACCCCTATTAGTCGATTAGTCGACTAATCGGTCGAAAGGAGCCGTAGTCGACTGGCCAACCTCGAATATAAAAAAAAATAATAATATATATTTGTAATATATATTTTTTTATCATTCTTTCCAAAAGAAAAGAGGCCTAGACGCGTGGCTAATGCTAATGGCACGCATACCAGAGGCTAACTGCCTACGAAAACAGGCACAGAGGCACTGAAAGAGGATTTCACCCATCTAATGAACACACTAGACTAGACAAATATCAAGATATATCCATCAGTGGACCAATTGCATGCTTTTGCAGAGAACAAGAAGCCTTCAGTCGACTCCTTCAGACATTAAGCACCCCCCACAGCCCAAATGGAATGATAAAAAAAAAAAAAAAAAAAGTTTAATTTTTTTTAAATATTATATATAGTAGTAATAGTCGACTAACAGCAAATTTTGGCCAATCATAGTCGACCATCCAAATCCTTAGTCGGGGACAGCCCTAATCAGTGATAATGTCGACATTGCAGAATACACGTAAATAAGAATAGATAAACATGAATACATGGGCCCTGTTTCATGTACGTGGTTCAACTAAGTCGATCAACATGTCCATTATCCAGCTTCAGTTAACCCGATGTTCAAAGCCGGGATTTTCCTGTTTCACAAAGGAGGATTCAGTCTCGTTAACTCAAGCCAGACTTGAGAGTCAGGCTCAAGTCAGGCTAGATGCGCGCTCCCGTTTTAGGTGGAAAGCCAGCACGTATCGATGGCAGAGACCCTGATTCTCAACGGCATTGATTGATTAATTGATTTAAGACTTTATTGACAGATTGCAATAGGCTCAATCGCCTCGCCGACAAGTTAAATGCGTTATCTATAGGCTAATTCTAAGTCCCTCATTACCTCAATCAATCAGATTATATTTCTTTAAACTTGCCTGCTGGATTGAATAATCAAATGAGATCTTGCTAGCGAAAATAACTAGTTAACTGTTATACAGAATTACGAGACGGCTTTCTTGCCCATTGATTGATGTATAGTCAATATTTAACTTATCTCCAATGTGGTCCAACGGGTTGTTCTTTTGACTTCCACACGGACGACCCGGGTTCAAGACCGGGGTCCTTCTTTTTGCAATATAGGAATAATTCAATTTGGTGCACGTTGAGAGCTATATAAAGAATGACATCCTCAATGCATGTAGATTTATAATATTTTAACTTAAAACCAGGCTACTTTGGCGTATAATCATTAATATTATATTCAAAAAAATCATATTGGAAACACGGGGATTTGAACCCCGGTCGGTGGATTGGGAGGCTTGAGCACTACCGCTGGGCCACTGGGCCAGATGGGATAAAGTCATTGTTTATACATTAATGAACGAGAGACCCGTGTTTAGAATATCCTTTGTTTTGAATGAAGTTTATCTCTTTATCCTCATTCATTAATGTGACGTCAACGGCTCATTCAATTTCTCAAATCCGTCAAACAGCGCATCTCATCAGACATCTTAATCCCAGTTACAATTAAAATAACCACATCATGTGTACATCGCACGAGCGAGCGCCACCGTCGCCACGGTATATATAACGTGCATTATTTAGGACAAAGTGAATTTAATATCAGCATTTTGGGTCTATTTTACATTTCAAAAGCCCCCTCTGGAAGAATGGAGCACAAAAACGTAATTCAGAATGGTATAATGCAGATCGTAGACTGTGGGAATAGTTTCAGGAAACGGGCTGTCACTTCTTTGCGGGGGCGTGGCGATAGTTCAGGCTAACTTGAACTTGAACTCTGCTTTCGACCAGGCTCAAACTTTTGGATATGTTGTCATGGTGATTTGGAAAATCCAGGTACATGAAATCGGAAAGTCCGGCTAACCCAGTTATCCAGCTAAAGTTATCCGGCTAACTCAGTTATCCAGGTACAAGAAACAGGGCCAGGTGTGACAGATAAATAACGATAATTAGGGGGAAAAGGGGGGGGGGGGTTCAGTCATCACAACCAGGCAAAGATGTCAGTGATTTGGGCCACGTTCATATGTGGTCCTCCTCCTAAATCAGATACAGGTCTCATCATGTGTTTTAATAAGTTGGCCTCCACTGCATTCAACTTATAAATTAAACCATAAACTGTGACTTCTGTGTCCTCCATGTTTGTTTACGTCCATCGTCGTTATTGTTTGCTTGCGCATGCGGGTCAGATCAGGAGTGGGACCGGTTCACACTGGAATCTGTTATTGTCCACATAAAAAAATTAAAGAATGTGTGCAGACAAGCAACAAAAGAAAATCAGATCTGAGCAATCCAGAGGTTCCCGGTTCGATTCCCGCTCCTCCCGGGCAGCGTGTCGAAGTGTCCTTGAGCAAGACACTTAACCCCTAATTGCTCCCGATGAGCAGGTCGGCACCTTGCATGGTCGCCTCCGCCGTCGGTGTGTGAATGTGTGAGTGAACGGGTAAAATGTGAGGAACAAATCGTAAAGCGCTTTGGATAAAAGCTGTTATATAAAATGCACCATTTACCATTTTTTAACTGGAGTAGAAACGTGTATACATCGTTACATAATCACTATTGTCCTTTTTGTAGTATTACATCAAAGTATTTATTCCTGTCTGTGTCATTGTACGTTAAGCTGCTTAGAGTCGCTGTTTATTGTTATTTCTTCTACTATGAGCTTCTGTCCATCCCTCCTTGTTCCTCACCTCAGTTCAATCAAGTTGTACGTGTTTTAATTGATTTGTTTTGCTTAACTC
>NC_140173.1:147765534-147781120 GCF_963971535.1 Notolepis coatsorum | reverse complement strand
GCACCACTGGTCTAATAGAAATAAATGCATTCGAACAATGTATAGACATAGCAATGGCAAACAAAATTGCCAGGCCTAACCGCCCCACTCAGCGCGCACCTGAGACCACCTATTTTCCAACGGCCCAGTTCAGCGCCCCCGGGACGAATCAGCGGGGGGCGGGGACGGGGGACAGCGTTCTCACTCAGACAGACACACCCTTTTCTGATGCGAGCCGGGTCTGATTCGACACAGTGCAGTGAGTGAGAAAGGGCCCTATATCGGGTGGTCATGCCCGCATCGATTGTGCAACAATACAATAATAAAATAGACATAAAAAAAACAGGTAATAAGAAGACATAAGATGGGCATGATAAAAATAGACATGCTAAATTCCTGAGAAGGCACTGGATCCTATGTACACTACTATACAATATGCAACTTAACTCCGTCATGTCAACCCGTTCTGTCTAAATGTTTAATGTGAGCGATTTGCAGTGTCAAATTTAAATAAAAGTGTTTCTATTCTATCTATTCTATTCTTCATATACAGTTATGCTATATATAATTATACTATACTAATATACTATACAAAAAATAGTCATGTTTTTTAAAGTGACCTTTTGTGTGTGTGTGTGTGTGTGTGTGTGTGTGTGTGTGTGTGTGTGTGTGTGTGTGTGTGTGTGTGTGTGTGTGTGTGTGTGTGTGTGTGTGTGTGTGTGTGTGTGTGTGTGTGTGTGTGTGTGTGTGTGTGTGTGTGTGTGTGTGTGTGTGTGTGTGTGTGTGTGTGTGTGTGTGTGTGTGTGTGTGTGTGTGTGTGTGTGTGTGTGTGTGTGTGTGTGTGTTGTGTGTGTGTGTGTGTGTGTGTGTGTGTGTGGTGTGTGTGTGTGTGTGTGTGTGTGTGTGTGTGTGTGTGTGTGTGTGTGTGTGTGTGTGTGTGTGTGTGTGTGTGTGTGTGTGTGTGTGTGTGTGTGTGTGTGTGTGTGTGTGTGTGTGTGTGTGTGTGTGTGTGTGTGTGTGTGTGTGTGTGTGTGTGTGTGTGTGTGTGTGTGTGTGTGTGTGTGTGTGTGTGTTGTGTGTGTGTGTGTGTTGTGGTGTGTGTGTGTGTGTGTGTGTGTGTGTGTGTGTGTGTGTGTGTGTGTGTGTGTGTGTGTGTGTGTGTGTGTGTGTGTGTGTGTGTGTGTGTGTGTGTGTGTGTGTGTGTGTGTGTGTGTGTGTGTGTGTGTGTGTGTGTGTTGTGTGTGTGTGTGTGTGTGTGTGTGTGTGTGTGTGTGTGTGTGTGTGTGTGTGTGTGTGTGTGTGTGTGTGTGTGTGTGTGTGTGTGTGTGTGTGTGTGTGTGTGTGTGTGTGTGTGTGTGTGTGTGTGTGTGTGTGTGTGTGTGTGTGTGTGTGTGTGTGTGTGTGTGTGTGTGTGTGTGTGTGTGTGTGTGTGTGTGTGTGTGTGTGTGTGTGTGTGTGTGTGTGTGTGTGTGTGTGTGTGTGTGTGTGTGTGTGTGTGTGTGTGTGTGTGTGGTGTGTGTGTGTGTGTGTGTGTGTGTGTGTGTGTGTGTGTGTGTGTGTGTGTGTGTGTGTGTGTGTGTGTGTTGTGTGTGTGTGTGTGTGTGTGTGTGTGTGTGTGTGTGTGGTGTGGGTGTGTGTGTGTGTGTGTGTGTGTGTGTGTGTGTGTGTGTGTGTGTTGTGTGTGTGTGTGTGTGTGTGTGTGTGTGTGTGTGTGTGTGTGTGTGTGTGTGTGTGTGTGTGTGTGTGTGTGTGTGTGTGTGTGTGTGTGTGTGTGTGTGTGTGTGTGTGTGTGTGTGTGTGTGTGTGTGTGTGTGTGTGTGTGTGTGTGTGTGTGTGTGTGTGTGTGTGTGTGTGTGTGAGAGAGTGCAGGTGTGGTGCCCTGCCCTGGGAGGGTGTTAGGTTACTGAGGTTATGATACAGTGACCACTTCTTTTAGGGAAATAATGTAGTTGTGTGTAAACTCTATCTAGGTAGTGGGGGGGGGGGGGGGCGGGGGGGCTGCAGACAATACTGGCTATTGTTGTCTATTGGCTGGTGGCCTGGTCAATCACATGACTTTCTCTTTTCCTAGGGGACGCCTACGCGCACACACACACACGCACACGCACACGCACACAGGAACGGCCCTCTTTGTGGCACTCTGTCTCCTGCTCTCCCACCTAATGTCCCTGCTCTCTTAAGTGTGGCCTGTGTTGTGGTCTCCAGTCCCCCCCCCCCTCTCCCCCCATCACAAGGTATGCCTGAGGTGTGACATCATCACTGGAGGTCAGGGCGGGCGGGCTGCCCGCTGGGGTGTGCGGGCTGCTTTGTAGCGGCAGGGGGGCGTCTAACGCCCTGATTCCTGTCTTAACTCTTAACCCTTTCACTACCACACACTACAGACGGTTAACCCTTTCACTACCACACTACAGATGGTTAAGAAGAGCGGTGTCCTCACTTTAGAGCCTTTTAACCATCTCACTGACCAGAGAGACCTAACTAACAGAGCTGTGTCCTCACTTTAGAGCCTTTTAACCATCTCACTGAGCCAGAGAGACACTAACTAACAGAGCTGTGTCCTCACTTTAGAGCCTTTTAACCATCCCACTGACCCAGAGAGACACTAACTAACAGAGCTGTGTCCTCACTTTAGAGCCTTTTACCATCTCACTGACCCAGAGAGACACTAACTAACAGAGCTGTGTCCTCACTTTAGAGCCTTTAACCATCTCACTGACCCAGAGAGACACTAACTAACAGAGCTGTGTCTTCACTTTAGAGCCTTTTAACCATCTCACTGACCCAGAGAGACACTAACTACAGAGCTGTGTCTTCACTTTAGAGCCTTTTAACCATCTCACTGACCCAGAGAGACACTAACTAACAGAGCTGTGTCCTCACTTTAGAGCCTTTTAACCATCTCACTGACCCAGAGACACTAACTAACAGAGCTGTGTCCTCACTTTAGAGCCTTTTAACCATCTCACTGACCCAGAGAGACACTAACTAACAGAGCTGTGTCCTCACTTTAGAGCCTTTTAACCATCTCACTGACCCAGAGACACTAACTAACAGAGCTGTGTCCTCACTTTAGAGCCTTTTAACCATCTCACTGACCAGAGAGACACTAACTAACAGAGCTGTGTCCTCACTTTAGAGCCTTTTAACCATCTCACTGACCCAGAGAGACACTAACTAACAGAGCTGTGTCTTCACTTTAGAGCCTTTTAACCATCTCACTGACCCAGAGAGACACTAACTAACAGAGCTGTGTCTTCACTTTAGAGCCTTTTAACCATCTCACTGACCAGAGACACTAACTAACAGAGCTGTGTCTCACTTTAGAGCCTTTTAACCATCTCACTGACCCAGAGACACTAACTAACAGAGCTGTGTCCTCACTTTAGAGCCTTTTAACCATCTCACTGACCCAGAGAGACACTAACTAACAGAGCTGTGTCCTCACTTTAGAGCCTTTTAACCATCTCACTGACCCAGAGACACTAACTAACAGAGCTGTGTCCTCACTTTAGAGCCTTTTAACCATCTCACTGACCCAGAGACACTAACTAACAGAGCTGTGTCCTCACTTTAGAGCCTTTTAACCATCTCACTGACCCAGAGAGACACTAACTAACATAGCTGTGTCCTCACTTTAGAGCCTTTTAACCATCTCACTGAACTAGGGCACGGCGATAAAATGGTAACGATAATTATCGCGATATATTTTTCCTTGATATAGATATGAAACGTGGTCGATAATAATTTTTTTTACTTTGTATTGTGACCCGCAACAGGGCAGCTTTAAAACCAGAGACAGTGGACAGACTTGTCTTTCTTGCCTGCAACTTAAAGTAATGGCTTTGCTTGTCCAAAATGACAATACTGACTAAATTGAGATTTCTTTTTATGTTGTCCATTTATTTTGTTTGCTTTTCTAATGTAAAATACAGTTTGAAACCGTCTGTACACAGTAGTAGGCTATGTGTGCTAGCAGAACTAGACTCCAGTCACGAGTCACGGTGCACATGTGCGGTGGTTTGTCCACCAAAAAAGCGCCAAAAGATAGAAAAGAAACGAGCAGAGCCAGAACTGTTCAACTCCCCTGGAGCCACAGCCAGCAGAGAATCCGGTTTACTTTCGCTTTCAAACCAGCTGCAGCCTGAGAACTGGAGTGTGAGGGGATGTAGCACTAAAGATGGCGGCAACGACAAAGAATTGCTGCAAAATAAACAACACATTTGTTGTTTAAATAATTAAAAAACACTAGACACTAACAGAGCTGTGTCCTCTCTTTATTTAGAGCCTTTTAACCATCTCACTGACCCGGAGACACTAAGGGGCCTTTCTCACTCACCCATTCGGTTCTGTTCCATTCCGTACCGTCCTCATTCCGGATCGGATGCGAACTTCCCCCCTCCCTCTCCCCCCTCTAGTTTGTGTACACACTTCAGTCTTGGTTCGCTCCGGGTTCTGTTTACGGTTTGCGTTTTGAGCGTTTACGCTTGCCGTAGGCGATGATGTCACGCTCGAAAATGTAAACAGGAAGTGTGTTAACACGGAGACTGGAGACTGGATGTTGATATAAAAGAAACAAATAACCAATAAATATGAAGTTATATTTGAACCTCTGTTGTCAAGCCTTGTCAATATAACCCACCCCCCTTTTCTCACGAATGGAACTCTGTTGTAGAGTCCGCTTTTGAGCGTTTTGCAGGGTTAACGATAACGCTAAGCTAACGGCTAACGCTAGTTAGCTTAGCCTTTTACTAGTAACATTGCTCGCATCGATTATATTGAATGTCATTGATCTACTGGTCGACCACGGCCGACTGGTTGGGCACCACTGGTCTAATAGAAATAAATGCATTCGAACAAGAAAGTATAGTATACAGCAATGGCTAACGCTAAGCTAACGGCTAACGCTAACGGCTAACGCTAGTTAGCTTAGCCTGTCCAGCAGCTAACATTATCCCATCGCTCGTGGCAATTATATTACATGTCATTGATCTACTGGTCGACCACGGCCGTCTGGTTGGGCACCACTGGTCTAATAGAAATAAATGCATTCAAACAAGAACCCAATGTATAGACATAGCATGGCAAACAAAAATTGCCAGGCCTAATGCGAGCCAGAAGTGCTGTGCTTTGTAACGTGGCTTCATGTTTTCATCCACTGAGCTGTGAGGCTCCACATGCTTGTTTGGTTGAGGTCTGAACTCTCAAATTGCCCATAAATATCGTTTTTGTGGGTATTGTCCAGTTGTTGCTGTGTGGTTTTATCTGCCCAAAATTCAAGCAAGCATGAAAAGCATTACAGTAGGGCTGGGCGATATGGCCTAAATATGATATCACGATATTTTCTGACCTTTCGGCGATACACGATACACATCACGATGTTTTTCTTTTTTTCCCCAAACAATTCATTATGAGGCTTACCAAGACAGTATTTGAGTTTGCAAGCTAACATTAAAGACAAAATAAAATACCCATGCATTTAGCATTTTTATATTATATATTAGATTTAGATTATTGGATTATTAGATTATATATTGCATATATTTAGCAATGAGATATTATATGATTTAGATATGAAATATGATGAATTGAAAATGGGGGACCCTGATGTAAACAAGACGAAAGTCTTTCTCTGGTCTGCATCCTCCAGTCCACTGTTGACTGTTGTTGTATTGAGCTGTACTGTATTGTACCCATGCTGCAATCTGTTAATAACGTTCTCATTCATTCAGTCGGCAAACAGAATCATTTTGATTGACAGTCGCGTCTGCCAATTACGTCACATCGCTTGCACCCGCCCTGCTGTTCTTAGCACCAATCGGCAAGCGCGTATTCATTTTTTACTTCCGCCATTGGAGAGCTCAATGACAATAACAATGGCAGCTCGCCGCGGCCGACGTTTAGCTTTTAGCTCCGCAGAAGGACTAAACGACTGGAGGCATAATGATTTTACTGCAACGGATGTTATAATAAAAGCCTTTCCATACATCTGTCTGATTGAAAACTTTATTAACAGACCGCAGAATGGGCACAACTGAGTCAGCACGGGCTGAGATATGAACGACTAACGCTTGCTATATCTAGGTCGACCTCGGTCGTTGCTATGTAAATACGCTGATATTATTGAAAGTGTAACTATATAACGTTAATGCCACAAAACGATTGCCTTTGTTATCATAAGTAGCAACTTTTGATGCAGTAGTGTGTGTGTGGGGCGGCGCTGTTCAAAAGTGTCAACGTGTGGACCAGATTGACGCGACACAAGCCTCTTGGTCAAAACATCACGATATCCACGATACGTTTAAAAAGTGTATCGTTAATGAACTGTACCCGATATTTATATAATATCATCATATCGCCCAGCCCTACATTACAGTAACGACGTTGTGTGTGTCACGCCCCCCGCTCCCACTGGCCCGCATCCGAAACCACCTATTCCAACCGTCCCAGGTTCAGCGGGGGGGGGGGGGGGTAAAACGAATCAGCGCCGCTTCGCTCCCAAAAGGGGTGTGTCCGTCTGAGTGAGAACACTCCCCCCGTCCCCGGGGGCGCTGATTCGATCCCGATTGGTGAGTGAGAAAGGCCCCTAACAGAGCTGTGTCCTCACTTTAGAGCCTTTTACTTTTATCTCACTGAGCTCCACAATGAATGACCCCGCTGTGGTTCTCTCTCTGTCTGTTTATGACTGGAAGTCTGTGTGTGTGTTTCTGTGTGTGTGTGTGTGTGTGTGTGTGTGTGTGTGTGTGTGTGTGTGTGTGTGTGTGTGTGTGTTTGTGTGTGTGTGTGTGTGTGTGTGTGTGTTTGTGTGTGTCTGTGTGTGTGTGTCAGTGTGTGTCATGACGTATGCATGTGAGTAGGAAGAGCAATTGAGTGGGAGACAGAGACACACAGATAGCAATAGAGAAAGGAAGAGAGGAAGACAGAGAGGGAGAGGGAGTCAATCAGAGAGAGAGAGAGAGAGAGAGAGAGAGAGAGCAGCACAGCTGTACACAAAGGGGCTGTTGATGCCCCACGTCTCAGCCTCTCCGCTCGCCCTGTGTCGTCCATGGAGATCATCTTTCAAAAACCACTGCCCTCGCAAGGAAAACCTTGCATGTCCCTTCGAGAAATTGTGTATTTAATTTTAAACCCTTCAGATGTAGAACCATACAAGTCCGTTTTATAACATTTTAGAGGTTCTAAAATTCATCCAAATCACCCGTTAGTTAGTGCGGACTAGGGCTGTCCCTGACTAAGGATTTGGATAGTCGACTAAATTGGCCTAAATCCCCAGAGGCCTCACGATACGATCGCGATACTTGCGTCACGATACGATAGTATCGCGATACTAAATATATCGCGATACGCTGAGTATTGCGCATTTACATTTTTTAAATCTTTTTTTTTTATCAAATTTAATTTATTACCTTTTTTCAACTGCAAAGTAAAACTTTGTCAACATGTTTTATCTAATAAAATAAAGTGCAGTCTGTTCATCTCACTTCAATAATTTTTATTGCAGAACATGGTATTTTCTCAAGCAGACAGATGTCAACACTGTAATCTGTGTTGCATGTACCTGACAAACTGAACTGTTTGTATTACAGTCATATTCCAACTTAACTGAATGCATGTGTGTGTGTGTGTGTGGACTACTGTACTATTACAGGTATTGAAATGAACAATGCAACTTCCTTATAGAAAAAAAAGACATTTTATTTTTATATTTTTTTTATGAATAATTAAATATCTATACATGTATCGATACAGTATCGCCATGCAAAGTATCGCGATACTACTACGTATCGATTCCCCCCCCCCCCCCCACCCCTACTAACTGGCATGATATACGTCATAGTGCAGGTTTCGGTGGTCAGTCACACTTAGTGGTCAGACGTTCCTAACAGTTAGTTCTCCAGCTGCTGGCACCGGTCCATGTGCCCACGGTCAGTCCTGTGAGTGACCAAACGCCAACTTGGCACTTCTGCTTAATTAGATAGTAGACAGACAGTGGAGAGTGACAGGAAAGGAGAGAGAGAGAGAGAGAGAGAGAGAGAGAGAGAGAGAGAACAAGAGAGAGGAGGGATGGATGACATGTGACTGAGATCATGAATTGAGTTTGAACCCATGACAAGGACACGTCGCTGTATTGACCTGTGTCTCTCGTGACAAGGAGGACACACTGTATTGACCTGTGTCTCTCGTGACAAGGAGGACACACTGTATTGACCTGTGTCTCTCGTGACGAGGAGGACACACTGTATTGACCTGTGTCTCTCGTGACAAGGAGGACACACTGTATTGACCTGTGTCTCTCGTGACAAGGAGGACACACTGTATTGACCTGTGTCTCTCGTGACAAGGAGGACACACTGTATTGACCTGTGTCTCTCGTGACAAGGAGGACACACTGTATTGACCTGTGTCTCTCGTGACAAGGAGGACACACTGTATTGACCTGTGTCTCTCATGACAAGGAGGACACACTGTATTGACCTGTGTCTCTCGTGACGAGGAGGACACACTGTATTGACCTGTGTCTCTCGTGACAAGGAGGACACACTGTATTGACCTGTGTCTCTCGTGACAAGGAGGACACACTGTATTGACCTGTGTCTCTCTCTCGTGACGAGGAGGACACACTGTATTGACCTGTGTCTCTCGTGACAAGGAGGACACGCTGTGTTGACCTGTGTCTCTCTCTCGTGACAAGGAGGACACACTGTGTTGACCTGTGTCTCTCTCTCGTGACGAGGAGGACACACTGTATTGACCTGTGTCTCTCGTGACGAGGAGGACACACTGTATTGACCTGTGTCTCTCGTGACAAGGAGGACACACTGTATTGACCTGTGTCTCTCATGACGAGGAGGACACACTGTATTGACCTGTGTCTCTCGTGACGAGGAGGACACACTGTATTGACCTGTGTCTCTCGTGACAAGGAGGACACACTGTATTGACCTGTGTCTCTCGTGACAAGGAGGACACACTGTATTGACCTGTGTCTCTCGTGACGAGGAGGACACACTGTATTGACCTGTGTCTCTCGTGACGAGGAGAACACGCTGTATTGACCTGTGTCTCTCATGACAAGGAGGACACACTGTATTGACCTGTGTCTCTCGTGACGAGGAGGACACACTGTATTGACCTGTGTCTCTCATGACAAGGAGGACACACTGTATTGACCTGTGTCTCTCTCTCGTGACGAGGAGGACACACTGTATTGACCTGTGTCTCTCGTGACAAGGAGGACACACTGTATTGACCTGTGTCTCTCGTGACGAGGAGGACACGCTGTATTGACCTGTGTCTCTCATGACGAGGAGGACACACTGTATTGACCTGTGTCTCTCTCTCGTGACGAGGAGGACACGCTGTATTGACCTGTGTCTCTCGTGACAAGGAGGACACACTGTGTTGACCTGTGTCTCTCGTGACAAGGAGGACACACTATGACTAGGGATGTCCCGATCACGTTTTTTTGCTCCCGATCATGTGATTTTGAGTATCTACCGATACCGATATTTCCCAATCCGATCAACCTTTTTTTATTTTTATTTTTTTTATTCAACAAACATGACCATGTTCACGTCTTAAACTCATACTGAGGCCTTAGTTTTGGTTTTAAATTGCATATCATCATTCATTTATTTATTTATTGTCACAGAGCAGAAGAATTTTACCAAAACAAACCAATAGTATCCAGCTGCAGAACGGCAGACCAGCCACACTCTCAGACCCAAACGCATTTCCTTTGATTTAATTATACATCAAATGATTTATGAAGTTAACTTTTCACCTGGATAACGTCAACATTCAGGGTGAATGTAATGTGAGAAATTGGGATTTAAAAAAAATTAAAAATAAAAATAATTTTTTTTATTTGGGTCTGAAGTGTGGCTGGTCTGCCGTTCTGCAGCTGGATACTATTGGTTTGTTTTGGCAAAATTCTTCTGCTCTGTGTGACAATAAATAAATGAATGATGATATGCAATTTAAAACCAAAACTAAGGCCTCAGTATGAGTTTAAGACGTGAACATGGTCATGTTTGTTGAATAAAAAAAAAAAAAGTAAAGAAATTAAATTGCAGATTTTTTTATTTATTTTTTTTGCCGATCCCGATCTTCGGAAAATCACGTGATCGGATCGGGACATCCCTAACTATGACCTGTGTCTCTCATGACGAGGAGGACACACTGTATTGACCTGTGTCTCTCGTGACGAGGAGGACACACTGTATTGACCTGTGTCTCTCGTGACGAGGAGGACACACTGTATTGACCTGTGTCTCTCGTGACAAGGAGGACACGCTGTATTGACCTGTGTCTCTCATGACAAGGAGGACACACTGTATTGACCTGTGTCTCTCATGACGAGGAGGACACACTGTATTGACCTGTGTCTCTCGTGACAAGGAGGACACACTGTATTGACCTGTGTCTCTCGTGACGAGGAGGACACACTGTATTGACCTGTGTCTCTCGTGACGAGGAGGACACACTGTATTGACCTGTGTCTCTCATGACAAGGAGGACACGCTGTATTGACCTGTGTCTCTCGTGACGAGGAGGACACACTGTGTTGACCTGTGTCTCTCGTGACGAGGAGGACACACTATGACTAGGGATGTCCCGATCACGTTTTTTTGCTCCCGATCCGATCCCGATCATGTGATTTTGAGTATCTACCAATACCGATATTTCCCGATCCGATCAACATTTTTTATTTTTATTTTTTTTATTCAACAAACATGACCATGTTCACGTCTTAAACTCATACTGAGGCCTTAGTTTTGGTTTTAAATTGCATATCATCATTCATTTATTTATTGTCACAGAGCAGAAGAATTTTACCAAAACAAACCAATAGTATCCAGCTGCAGAACGGCAGACCAGCCACACTCTCAGACCCAAACGCATTTCCTTTGATTTAATTATACATCAAATGATTTATGAAGTTAACTTTTCACCTGGATAACGTCAACATTCAGGGTGAATGTAATGTGAGAAATTGGGATTTAAAAAAAATTAAAAATAAAAATAAATGTTTTTATTTGGGTCTGAAGTGTGGCTGGTCTGCCGTTCTGCAGCTGGATACTATTGGTTTGTTTTGGCAAAATTCTTCTGCTCTGTGTGACAATAAATAAATGAATGATGATATGCAATTTAAAACCAAAACTAAGGCCTCAGTATGAGTTTAAGACGTGAACATGGTCATGTTTGTTGAATAAAAAAAAAAAAAGTTAAGAAATTAAATTGCAGATTTTTTTATTTATTTTTTTTGCCGATCCCGATCTTCGGAAAATCACATGATCGGATCGGGACATCCCTAACTATGACCCGTGTCTCTCATGACGAGGAGGACACACTGTATTGACCTGTGTCTCTCATGACGAGGAGGACACACTGTATTGACCTGTGTCTCTCGTGACGAGGAGGACACACTGTATTGACCTGTGTCTCTCATGACGAGGAGGACACACTGTATTGACCTGTGTCTCTCGTGACGAGGAGGACACTGTATTGACCTGTGTCTCTCGTGACGAGGAGGACACACTGTATTGACCTGTGTCTCTCATGACGAGGAGGACACACTGTATTGACCTGTGTCTCTCATGACGAGGAGGACACACTGTATTGACCTGTGTCTCTCGTGACAAGGAGGACACCTGTGTCTATGACACACTGTCAATGGCTCCTGTGCCTTTTACTGTGGTGTGTAGTTCAAGTTCAAGTTTCATGTTTTGTTTCATTTGTCACATGTAAGGTACATTGTACATGACAATGAAATGCTTGGTTCAGCATGAGCCCCCTGAGAATGCGCTTCATACACTAAAAGAAGAATAAAGACCAAACACTATACAGAATATACAATATACTAAGCTAAAGTAGGTACAAATGCAAACCCTTTTAAAATGCAAAATGCAAAAATGAGGTAGGGAGGTTAGTGCATTGTAAACCGGTACAATTGGAGCTCAAAACCAACGGTGTCATTGAAATGTGGTTTAATGACATATTATTCTTGAGATGAAACGCTTTCAGATCTAGGAAGCTAAATCTAAATTCTGCAGACGTGTGAATCATGATTCATTGACATACTTATTTAATTTGGCTTAGCTTCCCTCTACTCCTTTTTTGGACATGTCTGCTAACCAAACACATTGCTCTTGACCTTTTGTTTATAATTCCTTCTTTTTTTCTTTTTTTAATGTTTTTCTTTTAATGTTTTTTAATTTGTTGCTATGATTGTTTGGTTCGACGGAACAAGATATCGTGAGTTGTTTGGAGAAATATGGAAATATGAAACATGTCCAAAAATAAACTTTTTCATTCATTCATTCATTAATTCATTCATTCATTCATACTTATTTAATTTAATTTCAAACCTTTATTTCAACTCGTAAGACACTGGGGTTTCCCTCATTTACAGCGACGATGAGCTTACAAAACAAGACATAGCTTATCAGCAATTTCATACATTCAGGCACAATAAATAAGAATAAACAATGAAATTAGCTAAGACTGTTACAAGTCGACACACAGTGGTCGGAGATCATACTTTTAAATGCAGCGAGAGAAGGAGGAACCTTCAGCTTCAGGGTCAGTTGGAGCACGTTCCAGGTGTTGGAAGCATCAAAGGAAAAAGCTGTTTTAACTAGTTCAGAGAAAACTCCAGGAATTCTAAGAACCAACCAGTCATTTGAACGTGTAGAATAGGTTCCGCCTTAAGATTCCATTCCAACAGTGTTGCGATGTAAGAGGCAAGTCTGCCAATGAGGGCTTTGAAAATAAACAAATACCAGTGATAGTTACGCCTTTCGACCAGAGAAGACCGTCCAACTTTTTTTTTTTTGTATTTAATTTTTTTTATAATTTTTTAAATAAACACATAAACAAACATGACAACACACGATAAGATATACACGCATTAGTTGACAGTGTACATCCAATGAAATCACATTTTAGTTAATTGTCTTATATAGGATATACCCTTAATACCTGTTATCTAAAAACCTACACACATATGCTCTAGCTCGTACCCCCTCCCCCCCCCCCCTCCCGGACCCCCCATTGTATAATCCATCCATTTTCCCTCACTCCTAACCAGACATTACCATTATATGCTAGCTTTTATTTTCTCCACCACTTCTAACCACAATGTCATTTTGGATTCATTGAGACCCAAAATTCTTGCTGTAGATATTTCTTGATAGATCACATCGAGATATGTAATAATCCAGACCTTTCGGCACATTCTTTCCGGTTGGAACCATCGTGATGCTATCAGCTTTTTAGCCACTGTGATACCCGATAAAACCAATCTCTTTAGCTGTGGATGTACTGCACACTCAAAAACATCATTCAGCAGTAATACAGAGGGGTGTACAGGTATATTCCAAGTTAAGAGATTTGATAATCGCTGGGTCACCTCTTTCCAGAATATCTTAACTGGTGGGCAGTCCCAGTACATGTGCATAAATGTCCCCTCGTCCCCATTTGTACATAAGGAGCATTTGGAGTCTTGTATAAGACCAATTTTTTCCAGTCTTATAGGAGTCAAGTATGTCCTGTGAATATAGTTAAGATTGATTTGTTGATGGTCCGGGTTCCTTGATGTGAGTCGAACATTTTCCCAGGCTTCTTGCCAATCAAAATCACTTTCCAGGTCTTGTATATCCCTCCTCCAGACGGAGTCTAGGTGGAGGGTTTCATACGAGGACGTTAGTAATTGATGGTAAAAATCTGAAACAAAACCTCTCGATGTCTCTCTTTCATAGAAGAATTTGTGGTATCTGTGGTGTTCAATTGGTTTATTTAATGGAACACCTTGAGTCTTCAAACATAACAATAACTGTATGTAAAAAAGATGTGTGGACCGTCCAACCTTTAATGCTGAAAGGTGTCTCACTGGAAGCACTATTTGTAATAAATTATTATTGTTAGGGATGTTCGATGTTGGCTTCTTTTTTTTTTACCGATATCCGATTTACCGATATTGTCCAACTCTTAATTTCCGATACTGATATCAACCGATACCGATATATGCGTGGTTCCCCCCCCCCAAAGAAACGTAATAATTTCAGGTAATTAACATTACATATCTCTTGTTGTGGAATTAACACAACATTATGCATACTTTTGACAATCAATAAAATAAGAATTTGTTCTTACTTGCTTGCCTGGGTAAATAAAGGTTAAATAAATGTAAAAAGATTTTTTTTCTTTTTTTTGAAAACCGATATGATAAGTAAGGGATAATGTAGCTTCGCCGGCAGCCGGCAGGTGTGTCTGATTGCAGGTGTGTCTGAGTGTGTGTCAGTGGGCTTGATTGCTCCAGCTGCGAACAGCGGTCATTATTGCTCAGCAGAGGTCCGTTATCCAGTAATAACGGACCTCTGCCGAGCGCTATTGACCAACCACAATCAAGCATTTCGGCGAATGTTAAAACGCCATGTAATAAGTAAGGGATAATGTATAGCTACGAGGTCATTGTCGCAAAATAATTGACCGACACGGAGTTTAGAATACAGAGGCGCCTCGCCGAGGTGTTCTAAACGTAGTGAAGGTCAATTATTTTGCGACAATGACCGAGTATAGGCTGCTATACATTATCCGCTTTTAATGCCAATATCGGACATCCCTAATTATTGTCGGTGCTAACTGGACGTGTCCTCCTGATGGCGCCTCGCTCTAGCGTGTCCCAGATGAGGATGACTGTGAGGGTTTGGTATTTCCAACTACAGCTGGGTCCTGCAGCCTCTGGGAAACGACACTCAACTCCCCCGAAAGGCTATTCAATTAGCCACGCTCGCTTGTGGGTAGGAGGATGGGGAGGTGGGGGGGGGGGGGGGGGGTTATTGTACAGAGCAATGTACTCTTTTTATCCCTTTGTGGAGGAAAGGCAGAAACCCACTGCACACACTGAGAGCTGGCCTGGCCGGGGGGTGCTGCTGGCGTAACACAAGGAGTGACACTCAGGACACACGTTCACACTGCAGGCAAAGGTGGCCCAAATTGCTCATAATGTGACTCAGATCTGTTATTTTTTTGCAGGTGAACAGAAACAATCACATGGAATCTTATCTTTTTCATTCTGATTTGGGCCACTTTCTTTAAATTTTTTTTTTTAATGACTTTCTTTATTGGAAGCAGTAGTATATGCAGGCAAAAAAAAACATCAAAGTGCAAATCACTCGGACGCTTGCCTTGCTTGCTGACGTGTTGTTTGTTTCTTTGTCCGTTGGTTGTTTATATTTTCTGTTTATTCTATACTTTAGCACTTCTCTTTGTTTTTAGCTATGCGACTTACCGTGAAGCACTTTGGTTGACAAGTGTCATGTCTAAATGTGCTATACAAATACATTTGATTGATTGATTGAAATGAGACAAATCTTCCATTTTTCTATTCACAGTTTTATCCCTAACCCCCCCCCCCCCCCACCACACCCAAGGAGAGCGACAACAAACGTAGAGGTTATGCTGATGACATCGGTACAGGCAAGACTAATCATATCAGTGATAATGTCGACATTGCAGAATACACGTAAATAAGAATAGATAAACATGAATACAGGTGTGACAGATAAATAATGATAATTAGGGGTTCAGTCATCACAACCAGGCA
>NC_140173.1:147758034-147763034 GCF_963971535.1 Notolepis coatsorum | reverse complement strand
ATCTGTCAATCAAAACACCGGCCTTTTCCAGGTCAAAACCAACAACCACATCCGCCCCAGATCTGTTAGTTCCTCCTACTAGCCAATCAGAGCCGCTCCTGCCCCGGCCGGCCAATCGGAAATCCGAGGAGAGCTGTCGCTGGGCGGGAGGTTTTGGCAGGAGCGCCAGTGGGGCGCCGCAGGGAGGAGGTGACCTCCGACCTGCCGCTCCTTCTCCCTGGACACGGAGGCCGCCTCCTCCTCCACGGTGTCCGTCGACTCGGACGCCGCCTCCTCCTCCGCCGCCTCCTCCGTCACGTCGGCGCCACGCCCGCCACGGTGCCCGCCGCCGCCGCGCCCGCCTCGGACCAGGCAGGCTGGGCCGCGCTGGTGAAGACGCACGAGGGCGTCCTGCGAGACTGCCTGCAGAACAACCGCACCAACACCAAGGTGGGCGTCGTGGACTCAAACCACTGATAATGATGATAATAATAATACATTGAATTGAATTTGTAGTGCACTTTTTGTTCACTAGGATCCCAAAGTGCTACAGGGTAGGGCTGACCCCTATTAGTCGATTAGTCGACTAATCGGTCGAAAGGAGCTGTAGTCGACCAGCCAACCTCTTAGTCGAATATAATAAAAAAATAAATATATATATTTATAATTTTATTTTTTTATTTTTATTTTTTTATCATTCTTTCCAAAAGAAAAGAGGCCTAGAAGCGTGGCTAACGCTAATGGCACACATACCAGAGGCTAACTGCCTAAGAAAACAGGCACAGAGGCACTGAAAGAGGATTTCACCCGTCTAATGAACACACTAGACGAGACAAATATCAAGATGTATCCATCAGTGGACCAATTGCATGCTTTTGCAGAGGACAAGAAGCCTTCAGTCGACTCCTTCAGACATTAAGCACCCCCACAGCCCAAATGGAATGATACACATTTTTTAAAATATATTACAAATATTATACTTTTTTATTTTAATTTTTTTTAGTCGACCAATAGTCGACTAACGGCAAATGTTGGCCAATCATAGTCGACCATCCAAATCCTTAGTCGGGGACAGCCCTACTACAGGGTTAAAACAGTTAAAAAACAAGATAATTATTAGTAAAAAAAAATCAATACAGAATACAAATTTAATAAAAATAGAACATAGTTAAAAACATAGTATAAACAGAAAATTTAAGACAACAGCACAAGAAAAAAAATAAAATCTCACAAGAAACAAAATAAAAAGCTAACAGTCAAAAGGCCTTTTGAAACAGATTTCAAAGTTCAACAGTTTTCAGGCCTGCTAAGAGGCTCTGTGGTGCCCTCAGCTGGATGGGGAGGCTGTTCCACAGGCGTGGACCACTGTCCCGGAGATCTATCTCGCACGGCAGGGGTTAAACATCAGCAGCCGGGTACCCAAATCGATTAAAGGGATTGTCCACATTTCTTAAGAGGTGCATTTGATTTGTCATGAACTGGGAGGACTTTCTGTCCATCCAAAAAGCACTTTTGCACCAGTGTTTCATTCTTGAGATGTTGGAAGCAGAAAATCTCAGTGGAAATCAATGTGGGGGCCTGAAGCACTCTAAATTCTGTTGCTAGGCAATATGAAGCACTCTAAATTCTGTTGCTAGGCAATATGAAGCACTCTAAATTCTGTTGCTAGGCAATATGAAGCACTCTAAATTCTGTTGCTAGGCAATATGAAGCACTCTAAATTCTGTCGCTAGGCAACATGCGTCATACCCACCACTGATTTCCAATAGCATGTTTAGCATTATTTCGGCCAATCAAAATCGACTATACAAATCCTTAGTCGGGGACAGGCCTAATACAGAGTATGGTTTTTGAATTGGCCGGTCATGGCACTCACATTCATGTTGTTCTGTCTGTGGCCAGTGTGTTTAAAACAACATTATACAATGGCATGCAAATTTCTCGATTCTGATTGGCTGAAACAGTCAAGTTAGACGTGGTTATTTCTTATAACCCACGCTCGTGATCCCAGAACCCGCCCACAACCGAATTACAATCACTCCGCCAGTTCGACTTTTTCATAGGAAAAACCAAGATGGCGGACAATAATCTTTACGAAATGGATGTGTTGAAAGCGGCATAACGACTCATTCAAAAACGATTCTGTCACGGCGAATGTGTTCGTTTCTTACACAATGTTGGATTATGTAATTGGTGGGTCGTGAGTAATTGTGATAGACAGACATCTTTATACAATTGCCTTTCTATAGAAGCAGCTTGGAGGTGCACTGTTTTATGTGAGCGTGGGTTATTGGATTGATTGATTGATTGAACATTTTATTAATGTCCGCCGCCTTGTTTCGAACTGGTTATGCTTAGGCCCTCTTTCGAAGTCGCCCTCTTTCGAAGTCGGTTATGCTTAGAGTTTATCTTTAGAGCAGGGCGATAGACCACCAGCCCTGATTCCAAACTATAAGCATAAAAAATATAGGAGGCAACTTCTCTTCTTTTTTTTTAACCTACTAGGTTAAAAAAAAAAAGGCCTCCTATAGGAGGGCAATTGTATAAAGATGTAAGCACTGTCTATCTGTAATAAAATGTTCAATCAATCAATCCCGTTACCCACGCTCACTTCATTCTTAGATGGCATGCCTTGAAACAGCGCTGCTTCTACACACGGAGGCGACGTCTCTTCTTTTTGTTTGGAACTACTTTTTCTGCGGATGGTTTTGTCAATAAATCTTCAATTAATGTGTGTTTATTGTATAGCAATAAGGTTGGATGAATGCGCCAGTTGTATAAAAGCCATTACACCACGCGCAGTCGTGGGTTATGAGAATTAGAACATGCCTAGGGGCAGGGGTGTAGCTCCAGACCCATGAAAGAATGTATTTGTAGGCCCCCAGTAAATATCGAGCGCGCGTAAGCGCGCGTAAGCGGAATTTTTTTTTTAATGATTTTTATTTTTTTATTGATGAAAACGCATAGTATGGTTTTTACCTATACATTCAGATCAGCAGTTCAGCACCTGCACTGTCGGTGGGTGAGCCTAGTAAAGGATGTCGCATTGCGTTCATCTTCAATGAATGGACCAATGCAATAGTCTACCAAAGCCCCCCCTCTCTCTCTATATATCTCACACACACACACACACACACACACACACACACACACACACACACACACACACACACACACACACACACACACACACACACACACACACACACACACACACACTTCAGAAACAAACATAGTATCAATGAGAGCATCAATAATACACCTGAGTGATGTCTAGTAAAAAAAAAAAAAAAAAATTTTTTTTTTGGGCCCCCCCCTCAGTGCTGGGCCCTTGGAATCATCCTAAGCTACCCCGCCCCCAGCTACGCCCCTGCCTAGGGGGGGTCTAACGACCACCCCTAGGCATGGTCTAATTCTCATAACCCACTCCTGCGCGTGATGTAATGCTTAAACGTTGCCCTCTGGATGACATGAGGTCACCTGTGTGTCTTCTTCTGCCCCTTCTGCCCCCAGATCGACGCCATGATGGTGAAGCTACAGCGTCTCCAGCAGAGGGCGATCTTGGAGGACGACTACGATACAGGTGAGGAAGGGTTCTGAACGGAACCTTTGGTTTTGTAAGAAGATAACTTAACCCCTTTCACTACCACACTACCCTTTCACTGTCACACGGTTAACCGTCTGTAGTGTGGTAGTGAAAGGTTAACCTTCTGTAGTGTGGTAGTGAAAGGGTTAACCGTCTGTAGTGTGGTAGTGAAAGGGTTAACCGTCTGTAGTGTGGTAGTGAAAGGTTAACCGTCTGTAGTGTGGTAGTGAAAGGTTAACCTTCTGTAGTGTGGTAGTGAAAGGGTTAAGAGTAGGGATGTCCGATATTATCGGCTGATATTGGCATAAAAATGTGATATTGGAAAATATTGGTATTGGTTTTCAATTATTATATATATATATATATATATATATATATATTTTTTTTTTTTTTTTTTTACATTTATTTAACCTTTATTTACCCAGGCAAGCAAGTAAGAACAAATTATTATTAAATGTATTGTCAAAGTATGCATAATGTTGTGTTAATTACACGACAATAGATATGTAATGTTAATTACCTGAAATTATTCCGTTTTTTGGGGGGGGGGGGGGGGGGGGACCCTGCATATATGGGTATCGGTTGATATCGGTATCGGAAATTAAGAGTTGGACAATATCGGTATATCAGATATCGGTAAAAAAGCCAATATCGAGCATCCCTAGTTAAGAGGCTTCTTCACATCTTAGCCCTCTTAGCTCTTCACACTGCAGCCTGCCCAGGGCTTACTGTATCGTAGAATCACAGCTCAATAACAACACATCTATTTAACCCTAGGGGGCCAGGCCAACTGGGCTCTTTTATTGACCCTCGGCCAACCAAGGGTTCAAACTAGGACATTCTAAAGTGGGCTAACCCTGTCTTTAGCCCAGGTCTGGATAGCCTTTACCAGAATGAGAACACAGAGCTGAGCTAACTGGACCATTAGTTCTGTCTGTCTGTCTGTCTGTCTGTCTGTCTGTCTGTCTGTCTGTCTGTCTGTCTGTCTGTCTGTCTGTCTGTCTGTCTGTCTGTCTGTCTGTCTGTCTGTCTGTCTGTCTGTCTGTCTGTCTGTCTGTCTGTCTGTCTTCACTCCTCTCCTCTCCTCTCCTCTCCTCTCCTCTCCTCTCCTCTCCTCTCCTCTCCTCTCCTCTCCTCTCCTCTTCTCTTCTCTTCTCTTCTCTTCTCTTCTCTTCTCTTCTCTTCTCTTCTCTTCTCTTCTCTTCTCTTCTCTTCTCTTCTCTCCTCTCCTCTCCTCTCCTCTCCTCTCCTCTCCTCTCCTCTCCTCTCCTCTTCTCTTCTCTCCTCTCCTCTCCTCTCCTCTCCTCTCCTCTCCTCTCCTCTTCCCTTCCCTTCCCTTCCTTCCCTTCCCTTCCCTTCCCTTCCTTCTCTTCTCTTCTCTTCTCTTCTCTTCTCTTCTCTTCTCTTCTCTTCTCTTCTCTTCTCTTCTCTTCTC
>NC_140173.1:147730534-147753034 GCF_963971535.1 Notolepis coatsorum | reverse complement strand
TACCGTTCTACAGTGACCAGCATTACCAACGTTTCATCGTACCGAGCTAGTGTGCTTATCCAGGCTGGGCGGCCTAACCTTGTGCCGTCATCCGAGGAGCCCTAGACGAGAACCGTGTGGATATGTACACTGGATAACCTACACCGACGACTACAGAGCCCTTTTCGGCTGGATTATATTGCTTTGGTCCTGTGGCTGTTGGAGCAGAGAATCGTCTACCCCCACTACCGTGTGGGATTTACCCTGTGAGGAGCACCGTCGAGCCCGCCTCTAGGACTCTGAGGCTGGCTAGCTTTCCTCCATGCGGCACTGCATACCGGAGAATAGCTGTTGCTTTGTCTACGGATCAAGGGATTACTGCACTGTCTCCTGTACCTGGAGTCTCCTTATTCCTCGTTGATCCAGACTTTTGCTACCGCCGAGAGACTAAATAGACGATTACAGGATCTAGAAGACCTGGCAGAGGAAGAAGAAGAGGAAGAGGAGAAAAGTCAAGCCCAACAGCAGCATCGTACTCCACAGGACCAGGAGGTCCAGTACAGCCCAGACTTTACCCCCGAGGCCCTGCGTTACAGACCCCCGACTCAACTCAAGGGTGAGCTTGACGCACGACCAGCCCCGAGGAACAGCACCTGGGTACCCGGGCCTTGGTACCCACCAGGTACCAGCCCACAACGACACGGAAGGGGAGACTCGCCTAGGAGGCCTCTCCCCCAACGCTCACCGATGTGCCAGCCATCCATGGCATCGTACCTTGGCACACCGACGTTCCCGGACTTCACACATGAGGACAGAGCACAGTACACAGAGCTACGAATGTGCTTAGAGACAATGATGTCCGATGTCCCCGATGAGACGTACAAGTATGCTATCCTACTCAAGCACCTGAAGGTGCCCAGAGCGCATAATATAGCGCTGGCATATTCCAACTCAAGTACCCCATACACCGCGGCTCTAGTAGCCCTCGACCAACGTTATGGACGCATATGGGACCACGTAATACAAGAGATAAGGAATATTGACCGTCTACCCCCAGCCACAGATAATCGCTCATTAGATGACCTCTCTATCAAGGTACAATCCCTGGTAGGGATGCTGGGGGCACAAAGGGAAAAGGGTAGGCACGAACTGTACGCAAACTCTAATGTTGAAAGAATATTAGAGAAGCTTCCGCCCGCCTGACAAGAGCGCTTCAGGCGGCAAAGAGACCACCGTGATCCCAACGGTCCCGAGCCATCCCTCCTAGACCTGGCCGACTTCCTGGCGAGAGAAGTCAGCAGCCTACGACTGGATACGTTCGTGCGGAGTGTACCAAGCTCCAGAGAGGGACCTAGGAGATCAAACGATAACCGCAGGCTGGTGACCGTCATGCACCAAGCCGAATCAGTACCGCGTAACAAGAACCACAGCACCCCCTCGACGAAAGAGAAGTGGAAGATTGTATGCCAGTACTGCGAAAAGGAACACTGGCTGTCACACTGTGACACGTTCAAGAAGATGACCGCCGACGAGGTGAGTCAATGGATAAAGTCCAACCGCCGCTGTGTGCGCAGTCACATGGCAGCCGAGTGCCGCTTAAAGAAGAGGTGTAGTCGGTGTGACGGAGCCCACTTGGACGTTTTACATGACAGTAACAGAAGAAAGCCTGCACCCTCAAGCAGCACAAAGGCAAGTGTTATGTACATTGACCCCGCCAGCAGCGGGGGCGCCCGGGTGCTCTTGAAGGTGGTCCGCGTAACATTGAGCTACGAGGACAAGGTCATGGACACCTACGCCGTCCTTGACGACGGGTCAGAAAAGACCCTCCTCCTCGCGTCCGCTGCGGCCCAGCTGGGGCTGCGGGGGAGCGAAGAAACGATGACGATTCGGACTATAAGAAGAGACCTGAAGACGATCAAGGGTGAGAACGTCTCCTTCACTATCGCAGCAAGCGGGCAGCCAGAGAGACGGTATAGGATCACTAACGCTTTCACCAGCCAAGACATAGGCCTGTCGCAGTACACCTACCCCATCGCTAAACTGATGGACAAATACGTGCACCTGCGTCAACTACCTACTGTATACCGCTCATAGACGGCGCCACCCCGACCCTGCTGATAGGATCCGACCACGCACACCTCATCGTCCCGATGGACCGGGTCCACACTGGGCCCAGAGGCTGTCCAGCAGCAGTCGAGACCCGCCTAGGATGGACACTACAAGGCCCCCTCTCCAGGTCTCCCAACCGAACAGCAGCCACTTGCTGCCTCCACTCCAGAGTGACAGAAGAAGACACCGCCCTCTTACAGCACGTCGAGAGGCTATGGACACTAGAGACAATGCCCTTTAAGAACGAAAGGAAACACATTCGTTCCAAGGAAGACATTTATGCCATAGCCCTCCTCGAGCAGGGGACAAAGAGAGTCAAAGTCAACGGAGTGATGAGATACGCAACTCCACTCCTGAGGCGAGAGGGTATGCCTACCTTCCACGCCCCAAAAGAAGCGACGGAGCGGTATCTATCGAACACAGAGCGGCGCCTAGCCAGAGACCCCGCTCAAGCTACTGTGTACCGCGCTGAGATTGACAAGCGAATCACAGCGGGACACATAAAGAAAACTGACTGGCGACGTCGTGCGCTGCTCCGCGCCTCCCTGATCAAAGGCGGCTTTGATCTCCGGCAGTGGGCCAGCAGCGACCCTCAAGTATTGCGCAGCCTCTCCCCAGAGGACAAGGCAGCAAGCAGCGAGACCTGGATGGCGACCATCCCAGGTGAAGCCCAAGAAATGACATTAGGACTAGTCTGGCGCTTCAAAACAGACTCGCTCCATTATAGACACACACCCCTGACCAAGGAGCAGGGAAGGTCGATTTCACTACCGACCACAAGACGGAGCGTATACAGAACACTCGCCAGACAATATGACCCGTTGGGATGTATTCTACCTTACACCACCAGGGCAAAGATGATTGTACGAGCGCTATGGGACAAGGACCAGGGCTGGGACGACCCCATACCCGACCACCTTGCTTCCACATGAAGAGAGTGGGAGACAGAACTCAGCTCGCTCCCAGGTGTCAACATACGCCGCAGCTACTTCCCACCCACAGTGAGACCGGAGACGTGTCAGATGGACCTGCACGTCTTCAGCGACGCCTCCGAAGTAGCCTACGGTTCGGTGGCCTACTTGCGGGCCCGAGAGGAGGGAGGAGAAATACATACTGCCTTCATCCTGGCTCGCTCAAGAATAGCCCCCCGCAAGCAACAATCTATCCCGCGTCTAGAGCTCTGCGCAGCCCTAGTTGGAGCGCAACTCGCCACGTTAATCCAACGTGAACTCACCATCCCGGTGCAAAGAACAATCCTGTGGTCAGACTCCATGACCGTACTCACATGGATCCAGTCCGATTCGTGTAGATACAAGGTCTTCGTGGGAGTCAGAATCACAGAGATCCATGATTTAACAGAAGCAGCATGCTGGAGGTATGTGGACACAAAGCAGAACCCAGCCGACGTCATCACACGGGGAATGTCCCTGGATGACCTCACACGTCACAATCTCTATAGTGACGGTCCCGAGTTCCTCAAGCTCCCGGAAGAAGAGTGGCCTACACCCACCCCACGGGAGGCGAGTGAAGAGGAGGCAGAGAAGAAGAAATCTATGTTCTGTGGGTTGACACACACACTAATCCCCACAGATCCCAACATAGACGACTGCCCCACCCTTGAGAGTGCGCAGTTAAAGACATTCCTGTGGCACCACCCTGAGGTTCCGTCCACTACTGACATTAATGCAGCTAACTACGAAGAAGCAGAACTCCTTCTGCTACAGCGAGCCCAAAGAGACTCGTTCCCCGACGAGCTAGACTGTCTGCAGGGATCAAAGCCAGTCCCGTCAGACAGCAGACTGCTCCACTTGGCCCCTGAGAGCGACGCCCATAATCTCATCAGAGTGGGTGGTCGTCTGAGGAGAGCCCCAGACTTAACGGATGACGTCAAGTTCCCGATAGTCTTAAACAGCCGACACAAGGTCACAGAGCTCATCATAAAGAAATACGACGAGGACGTGCACCACGCCGGGGCAGAGAGAGTCTTTGCTGAGATCAGACGTCGCTATTGGATACTGCAAGGAAGAGAAGCAGTACAACGCTTCCAGCGGACCTGTCTAGACTGTCGCAAGTGGCGAGCACAGCCCAGTATACCCCGGATGGCTGACCTACCCCCCTGTCGCCTCCGACTCGGCGACAAGCCCTTTCACTCCACCGGTATGGACTGTTTCGGCCCGCTGTATGTGAAGAAAGGAAGAGGGACGGAGAAGCGGTGGGGTATTGTATTCAAATGCATGACCACCCGAGCGATACACATAGAACTCCTTCCAACCATGAGTACGGACTCATTCCTTATGGCCTTCCGGAGATTCACATCGCGGAAAGGAAAACCGTCTATATTATTGTCTGATCACGGGACAAACTTCAAAGGCGGAGAAAGAGAGCTGAGAGAGAGCTTCCAAGCTATGGGCCCAGAACTTAAGACCCACCTCGCTCCCTCTCAGATTGATTTCCAGTTTAACCCCCCGAATGCACCTCACTTCGGTGGAACTTGGGAACGAGAAGTACGTTCAATAAAGACAGCCCTGTACGCCGTGCTTGGGGCCCAGACCGTGGCGGAAGAAGTCCTCATGACAGTCCTTACGGAGATCGAGGGAGTATTGAACTCAAAGCCCCTCGGTTACGTCTCAAGTGATGTAGCAGATGTCGACCCAGTCACCCCCAACACTCTCTTGATGGGGCGGCTGGACCCCGCGCTCCCACAGACAGTGTACAGACCTGAAGAAGCGAACGGCCGAAGAATGTGGAGGTACAGTCAAGTATTGGCTGACAAGTTTTGGAACAGTTTCCTCCTCCACTATCTACCGTCTCTACAGACCCGCCAGAAATGGGAAAAAGAAAGAGACAATTTGACGGAAGGCACAGTCGTCATGATTATCGACCAGTCACTACCCCGAGCTATGTGGCCGGCCGGCCGCGTAAGCAAAGTGATCACTGGTGCCGACGGAAAGGTCAGAGCGGCAGAAGTGCTCGTCCAAGGGCGGACATACACCCGACCCGTGGCGAGGCTGATAGAGTTGCCAAGGCTCCCCGACTCTCTTAATGACGACCATGACCCCCTGACTTTGTGAATTGCCCTACTTCTCACAACGGACATTGAGTAGTGGACAGTGTGGTTAATCTGTCTCTGCTTATCTAATTAGGTGCGGACTAATTAGGAGGCGGCTGTTACAAAGGGTCAGATTAAACCGAATATATATATTTATTACTTGAGATATATTGTATAGTATTTGTATATCGTCTGATATCCCTTGTATATTCTTTGTACATACAGTATACACGGAATATCCCTTTACCTAGTACAGGCCAGACCATAATATTCGTTCTCCTATTGGACAGCGATCCCCTAGGCGCCACGGCCATACCCCCAATGTCTAGTTCAAAGTCACCGCTAAGACATGTCTGTACATGCCCGGTTTTGCGCAGTAATATGAGACAGAAATAAGGCTGGTACTAGATTATTCACCTTACGTATAAATACGTTGCAGGTGGATACAGCAGTATGTTAACCAATAAGTTGAAGCCTCACACCACGATACAACGTGCTGTGAAGTGGGCCCGTTTTGCCCCGAAATAGAGCCTTGAGACCGCGTGCAAATTGATAGCTGAAGTGTCAGAGTTTAACGCTGTATCGTCGAGTTCGACCTATTCTATTATTAAGTAATAGTCTATTATGTATAGTGTATCGTGCGGCTACCGTTCTACAGTGACCAGCATTACCAACGTTTCATCGTACCGAGCTAGTGTGCTTATCCAGGCTGGGCGGCCTAACCTTGTGCCGTCATCCGAGGAGCCCTAGACGAGAACCGTGTGGATATGTACACTGGATAACCTACACCGACGACTACAGAGCCCTTTTCGGCTGGATTATATTGCTTTGGTCCTGTGGCTGTTGGAGCAGAGAATCGTCTACCCCCACTACCGTGTGGGATTTACCCTGTGAGGAGCACCGTCGAGCCCGCCTCTAGGACTCTGAGGCTGGCTAGCTTTCCTCCATGCAGCACTGCATACCGGAGAATAGCTGTTGCTTTGTCTACGGATCAAGGGATTACTGCACTGTCTCCTGTACCTGGAGTCTCCTTATTCCTCGTTGATCCAGACTTTTGCTACCGACAAATCCTCTCCCCTGCTGGCTTACAACCGGAGGGAACCCCCCTAGTATCTCCAGCTGACCTACTAGTGTACCATATATAATTCTTATGCTACAGGTGGTATTAATTATCCCCTTCGTAATATGCTCATGGACTTACGCTCTTGACCTATTCATGCACATTCTTCGCCTTACAAGCGCAACTCTCAATCTTAATAAATGTAAGATAATCTTGGTGCTCTTCTAATAAATATTATAAACAGTACTTTCTTGTTAAGCCGTGTTATTGTGGGGGTGTTCATCTCATATACATGTGTACTGTATGGCCAGTAGTAATGTACATAACTCAGTAGTGGTTTAATGATACCATACTTATTCAATACAGTCAGGGAATTGTACCCCTCAGTTACAGTAGTGGTAGTAGTAGTAGTAGTAGTAGTAGTAGTAGTAGTAGTAGTGGTAGTGGTAGTGGTAGTAGTAGTAGTAGTAGTAGTAGTAGTAGTAGTAGTCAGTGGTGCAGTCGTAATATGGGAACTGGTAACACGCCACGCGCACGCGCGCCCGGGTACGTGCATGCGCACAGAACTGATTTATACACACACACGCACGTACACACACACGCACGCACACACACACACACAAGCGCATATACGCAAGTGCAATCTTTCTATCATACAAGCTCTTCTTGCTCTCTATTTGTGTGAATGTGCGCGTGGAAAGCTGGCACGCAGCACAGACGCTTGATTCAATATCATAAGCAGGTAGACCCCCATCACGAATTCCGAGCCACATTCACCTCCACTGCCTGTGTCACACAGAATGAAGGGGGAGATGCATTCAGATAGCCAACACCCAGACACTTAGTCTACCTGCGCTTTTTGTTATGTAAAACGGTGGCCGGGTACTTACTAGTCACAACGAATGGATACAGCGCATTTTTGTGTGCGCGTACACGCGAGTACACATCCGTGCGCGATCGCGCGTACTTCTGCCTCAGTGATCTGGTAACGCGGCGTGTAACCGCGTGTGACCACGACTGCACCACTGGTAGTAGTGGTAGTGGTAGTGGTAGTAGTAGTAGTAGTAGTAGTAGTAGTGGTAGTGGTAGTAGTAGCAGTAATAATAATAGTAGTAGTTTAGTCTACTACAGCAGGGGTTCCCAAACTTTTCAGGCCGGGGCCCAGAAAATAAGGCGTCAGAGAGCCGCAGAGAGCCGCACATCGTCTGGCTTTTTTTTTTTTTTTTTTTTTTTTTGCCAGGCAACCGATTTTTTAAGCCAAATATCACTTCAATCCTATTAAGTTAGTTCAAGTTAGTTATTCATTTATATGTGCTATTTATGAGAGGGCTAACTTGTTGCAAAATAATAATGATAATAATAATAGCCTCATTAAAATACTATTGTTGCTTCGGTTGTTTTCAGCGTTTTATGTGCATAATCTGTTATTTAGTTTGAAATGTTCGTTGAAATAAGTAGTTTTTGTTTATTTATTAAGTTAATATAAACCATATAGTCACATTTTAGAATACAATAGAAAATAATTTTAGAATACAACTAGAAACACTGTCCTGGCCTGCTTCTAAGTTCAGTGGCCTGACAAAAAAAATTCAAATAAAAAAATAAAAAATAAAAAATAAAAGAAGTTTATTTTTTATTTTTTTTAATTTAATTTTTAATTTTTTTTAAATCATCTCGCGGCCCATCCGTGGCTGCTCGCGGCCCACCTTTGGGTCGTGACCCCGACTTTGGGAACCACTGTACTACAGAACCGTGTGCAGAGCTGTCAGAAATAGCTCCGTGGCAGGAAGGAAGTCAGGTGGGGCCCCAGCAGCAGGAGTCAGGTGGGGCCCCAGCAGCAGGAGTCAGGTGGGGCCCCAGCAGCAGGAGTCAGGTGGGGCCCCAGCAGCAGGAGTCAGGTGGGGCCCCAGCAGCAGGAGTCAGGTGGGGCCCCAGCAGCAGGAGTCAGGTGGGGCCCCAGCAGCAGGAGTCAGGTGGGGCCCCAGCAGCAGGAGTCAGGTGGGGCCCCAGCAGCAGGAGTCAGGTGGGGCCCCAGCAGCAGGAGTCAGGTGGGGCCCCAGCAGCAGGGGTCAGGTGGGGCCCCAGCAGCAGGAGTCAGGTGGGGCCCCAGCAGCAGGAGTCAGGTGGGGCCCCAGCAGCAGGAGTCAGGTGGGGCCCCAGCAGCAGGAGTCAGGTGGGGCCCCAGCAGCAGGAGTCAGGTGGGGCCCCAGCAGCAGGAGTCAGGTGGGGCCCCAGCAGCAGGAGTCAGGTGGGGCCCCAGCAGCAGGAGTCAGGTGGGGCCCCAGCAGCAGGAGTCAGGTGGGGCCCCAGCAGCAGGAGTCAGGTGGGGCCCCAGCAGCAGGAGTCAGGTGGGGCCCCAGCAGCAGGAGTCAGGTGGGGCCCCAGCAGCAGGAGTCAGGTGGGGCCCCAGCAGCAGGAGTCAGGTGGGGCCCCAGCAGCAGGAGTCAGGTGGGGCCCCAGCAGCAGGGGTCAGGTGGGGCCCCAGCAGCAGGAGTCAGGTGGGGCCCCAGCAGCAGGAGTCAGGTGGGGCCCCAGCAGCAGGGGTCAGGTGGGGCCCCAGCAGCAGGGGTCAGGTGGGGCCCCAGCAGCAGGAGTCAGGTGGGGCCCCAGCAGCAGGAGTCAGGTGGGGCCCCAGCAGCAGGAGTCAGGTGGGGCCCCAGCAGCAGGAGTCAGGTGGGGCCCCAGCAGCAGGAGTCAGGTGGGGCCCCAGCAGCAGGGGTCAGGTGGGGCCCCAGCAGCAGGAGTCAGGTGGGGCCCCAGCAGCAGGAGTCAGGTGGGGCCCCAGCAGCAGGAGTCCCGGTTCAGCCTGAAGCTCCAAAACAACCCATATTATTATGGTGCTTTACTTGACTGTTTACCCTGTAGGTTTTAAAGGGGAACTCCACTTTTTTTTGGAAATTAGCTTATTTAACATCTTCCCTGGAGTTAGACAAGAAGATACATACCTTTTTTGTCTCTGTGCGTGCATTTTAGCTTTGGGAATAGACGCTCCGTTAGCATAGCTTAGCTTCATCACTGGAAGTGAGGCAGGACAGTAGCCTTACAGTGCCTTACAGTGTATTGCAAGGTCTGACATTGACCAAATTTGATATGCATGACCTTGGTGGGCTCTAGGTCAACTTCTGAAAAGGGGGTCAATGTCAGACCTTGCAAACAAAAGTTAGGGGGCGCACTGAAATTATGGCAAGGGTTATTAGCCCCCTAACTTTTGATTGCAAAGTCTGACATTGACCCCCTTTTCAGGAGTTGACCTAGAGCCCACCAAGGTCATGCATATCAAGTTTGGTCAATGTCAGACCTTGCAATACACTGTAAGGCACTGTAAGGCTACTGTCCTGCCTCACTTCCAGTGATGAAGCTAAGCTATGCTAACGGAGCGTCTATTCCCAAAGCTAAAATGCACGCACAGAGACAAAAAAGGTATGTATCTTCTTGTCTAACTCCAGGGAAGATGTTAAATAAGCTAATTTCCAAAAAAAGTGGAGTTCCCCTTTAACCCTTAGAGACCATAGACCCATTTCTGTCCTTTTTCTGGTCCATGTTGTCCATTCAACCTGTGGTACTGTATGTGGGACGTCTTTAGACAAACATATCCAGGTCTCAGCTCTTAGCCCCACGTGGCAGAGGCCTGTGGGCTGTGCTACTGGTTATCCACTATCTGGCAGCCTTGTTCTGGTCCATACAGTAGATTTGTATTTAATAGCAGACTGAGAGCTGCTGGATTCAGTTGGATCTCCTCTGTAACGGGTTGCCAGGCAGGCAGGGTGGCAGAGACCATGTCTTGTACCCATGAGGTCTTTGTCTTTGTCCTCAAAAGCATCCTCTGTTAATATTTTAATCCTATGCGTGCGTGATGAGTATTTAGTATTTACAACGTGTGTGTGTGTGTGTGTGTGCGTGTGTGTGCGTGTGTGTGTGTGTTCTCAGGGATGGCATGGAGCCTGGAGAGGAGCGGTCTGTCTCAGTCCGGGCACCGCTGCACCGCAGAGAGCGTCTGATCCACGAGAAACGTCTGATACAGGTTAACCTCGTGCAACGCACACATGTATTCACACATACACTTAGGGGCGACAGTGGATCAGGAGGTAGAGCAGTCGATTCCCGCTCCTCACGGGCATCGTGTCGATGTGTCCTTAATTAACACTTTGGATGCCAGCGACGCGTTTTGTCGTTAGTTCATGCCGCCAGTTGAGTGCCGGCAACGCTATATAGCGTTTGTTTGTCGTATTTTTATATTTATTTGGCGATTTGAATTCATATTTCATCAATCAAGTTTCACGCTAGTGTTGCAGACTCTCTGAGCTCAATTGGGAAGATACCGCACCCTATCGTCTCTCCCTGTGTAACTGCACCCCATTAGTTTAGACTGATGAAGGGGGGGGGGGGGGGGTCCAGTTTCCTCATTTTACTTTTCCGTCAAGCCAACTGAAGAGACCAAGTTGATCGCCGACCCTCAGAACAGCGTGGATTATGTATTTCCCGCACCCACCGCTGAATCAATAAACGCGATCGATATTTGGAATGGCGATCAGGAATTGGAATAATCTTTTTGGATAACATCTGATCTGAGGTAAGGAATCTATTTGACCAGTCTTAGGATAATCAGAGCTGTTTTCACCTATATATCAACGTGTCCCATATGTGTGTGTGTGGCTGTGTGTGTGTGCTCGCTGATCAGGAAATAAGATAATCGATATTTCAGCCCGCTTCCCTAGCGTGCATAAGTACACATATACTATCGATAATCTAGCGTTTATTTGAAAACGATTCATAAATAGGCGGAAAAATTACAACGTTTTTGTGTATGCCAGAATATTCCAGTAAAGGGTGATTATCACGGAATCTATATATTTTTCTGAAAAACGAGGGCTTTTCAAAATGCTATAAAACGGAAATGAACCGATTAAAAAAAACAATCCGTTTCGACAATGTTGACTGCAAACAAGTCATTGATAAGCGACGGGCAGATTAGACACATAGCCATAATTTAAGACAGAGATTATGCGTTCACAACGCTATCATTGAAGTGGGTGCTGGCATTTAACCACGTTTTACCATGTTCACCAGTGGTAATCAAAGTGTTACGCAAGACACTTAACCCCTAACTGCTCCCGATGAGCAGGTTGGCACCTTGCATGGTTGCCTCCACCGTCGGTGTGTGAATGGGTAAAATGTGAGGAACAAATTGTAAAGCGCTTTGGATAAAAGCGCTATATAAAAAAGCAGCCATTTACCATTTACATACACACATATATACACACATATGATGACTTTTTATTTCACTATGAGTAGCATGGATGTTTGGTTTCTCCATCGAGCGCTTATCCTCATCATTAGCGTAATTATAAATAGGGGGATTGGGTTCTTCTGGGTGGAGTGAAGCCTGGTCTGGCTCTTAAGTTTAAGTTTATTTATTTATTTTATACCCAAGGACAGTGCACATTAATCAACATCTTCAGTTTCCACATCAATGTAAATGTGCCAGAGTTAGTTAATGAGATAGTTTCCCATCTGTGTAGTCCCTGCCTTAACATGCATGTATTTGAATGAATGAATGAATGAAAACTTTATTTAACAGATTGCAGAATGGGTACAATACAGTACGGCTCAATACATACAATTGTTAAGGGGATGCAGACCTGAGAAAGACGTTTGTCTTGTTTCCATCAGGGTCCCCCATTTTCAATTCATATAGACATATATGACATACATGACATACAGATAGTCAGTACTGCTACATCTATACATTTATGACATACCAGATTTGCAAATACAGTACTGTTTGTGATACAGAAGGAGTCAAGAAAAGGGAGTATATACATTTGACGTAGAAAACTGTACATTGTGGGAGGAAACCTGAGTACCTGGACACAACACAACACAACACAACACAACACAACACAACACAACACAGTACAGTACAGGTGACTCTGAGCCTGCGTGTCCATGCAGGTGGAGATGGCAGAGCTGCAGCGGAGGCTGGAGGAGCTGGAGGAGAGGAGCAGGAGCCTGGAGGAGCAGGTGGAGCAGGGGGTGGAGGAGCAGGAGGAGCAGGGGGAGGTGGAGATGGAGGAGCTGGAGACGTCCGTCCTGAGGACCTGCACCGCGGCCCAGCTCAGAGACATGAGCCGCGCCCTGCGGGACCTCACCACCTCGGAGAACCGCTCGCAGATCTCCGTCGGCCCCTCGCACGCCATGATCAGGTGGGTCATTGGTGTTTTTTTATTTACATTTTTTAGAATTTTTTTGTTCTCTCACTTTTTCTGTATTTTTTGCTCCCATCCCAATTTAGTCGTTATGCCAATTCCCTTCCTGGTCGTTGCGCGCATTGCCCCCCACTGTCGGCCTGGGGAGGGTGTAGAACTACCACCACATGCCTCCTCCGATACATGTGGAGTCGCCAGCCGCTTCTTTTCACCCGACAGCGAGGACTCTCACTGGGGGAACGTAACGCGTGCGGAGGTTCACGCTATTTCCCCCCCCCGATCCCCTCCCTGCTGAACAGGCGCCCCGACCGACCTGTAGGAGTCGCTGTTTACAACGACCAGGACACACACACACCCCACCGGCTTCCCACCCGCTAACACTGCCAATTGTGTCAGTAGGGACGACCGACCAAGCCGGAGGTACCGCTGACAGCTGGATTCGATCCCAGAGTCTCTGCGGTGGTAGGCGGGTGCTTAGTCCACTGCGCTACCCAGCCGCCCTGGGTCATTGGTGTTTTGATCTATTTAATTTTTTTTTCAAAACTTTGTTTATTGACGTTTTTCGTTGCAATATGAAAATGAGCAGTCGGTCAAACTGTACACATAATATGCCAGACGTATTGCACATAACTACGTATAAGTAGTCAAAATATAGGTCTGTTGAATGTAAACAATATACATATTGCACATAACTACGTATAAGTAGTCAAAATATAGGTCTGTCGAATTTTGATCTATTTTCTATATATTCGTAGACAAGACAAACAAGGCGCTCTGTTAAAATCTGTACCAGATACTAGATTAGATTAGATTAGATTAGATTAGATTAGATTAGATTAGATTAGATTAAAATGTATTGTCATCATGCAGCACAAGTACAGTACAACGAAAAGAAGTTTGGCATCCAACCAGAGTGCAAATGTAACAGTAAAGTGTAATAGTAATATACAATGTACAGGTGATTAAACTAGATATAATATAAATGAGTACTACTGAGTAATAGTGCTAATCAGATAGATCAGATCTGAGTTGTAGTATTAATATGTACAGTGATACAGGTATAAAGACACTATGGTAGTAAGTCATACTGGCCAGCAGCGTAACTAGTAAGAGTAGGTGAGGGATATGTACAGATATAGATATAGTATCTACAGATATGTAAAAAGGATTGTGTGCAGGTATGTACAGACAGATGTGGATATACGTATGCAGTGAGAATAATTATATATATACTAGGGATGTTCGATATTGGCTTTTTTACCGATACCGATATACCGATATTGTCCAACTCTTCATTTCCGATACCGATATCAACCGATATCAACCGATACCGATATATGCAGGGTTCCCCCCCAAAAAACGGAATAATTTCAGGTAATTAATATTACATATCTCTTGTCGTGGAATTAACACAACATTATGCATACTTTTGACAATAAGTAAAATCAGAATTTGTTCTTACTTGCTTGCCTGGGTAAATAAAGGTAAAATTAATGTCAAAAAATATTTTTTTATATATTTTTTTTTAAACCGATAGGCTCCCGATAATTTCCAATATCACATTTTAATGCCAATATCGACCGATAATATCGGACATCCCTAATATATACCGTATACAGCATTATTGTACATGCTATCATACAGAGTTCTGTGCCGTTAGAGGCTCTGCTTGGCATCACACTGCACTATCTCGCGTACGTGCACGCGTACTGAATAAATTCCACAAATGTACCTCTAATACCAGTATTAGTCTGACCACACCCCTCATCAGCTTACCTTCATAAGCAGGTGTGTGGTCACCTGCTCTCCTCCTTCTCGCTTTCACCACAAGGAATAAGTGCCTCGGTAGATCCCCACACTTGACACCATGATGGAAGAAATTGGATTAGGAACAGCTTTGGGAAACAAGGATACGTTGACATCATATCTTTATTTTCTCTCTCACTATTTTTCGAGAAAATACGGCGATATTGTCTTCGTACTGGAGTGTCTAGAAGATGATGATCATTCTAAAAACCCTCCACCGGTTTTTCGTATTGGGAGCACGCCGCTGCATGCTTCTCAACTGCAGTTCCTTGCTGTGTTTGTTGGGGTGAAACCTGTCAGGCCACAGCTGAACTGTCGGACATGCCGCTGTTGTGAGAAGCGGTGCGTTCCAGGTTGGGTGAGTAGTGTTTGCTGGCGGGCTCCACTTGTCTGTTAGTGCTATGGGGGCTACTTGACAATGTTTATGGAAACCGGCCCCAGGCTAGGGTCCTTTGTTCAGCCACCTAGGCGACAGGAGACCTTGGTCTGAAGACCATTATAGTTTAACTAGTGGGCCGCGACCATTGACACTGGTGATCCCTGTGTGTTTTGGACGAGTGGATTCTCTCTGTCACCGTGTTAAGGCCCCATCTTTCATATCCAAATGAGAGTATTCCTTCACGAGGGGATATGTGCATGAATGTGCGGTAGCGGCAGATTCATGTTCAAAGTCAGCTACACAGGCCAGTTGGTATTGTGCTGATTCCGTCGGGTGTGGTAAAATCACCGTTGTGAAGCGGTGTTGACATCTTGTTTTCTCTTTTCTCTTAAAAAGTGAGGAGAGGTTCAGAACGGCGGCCTGTCTGGGTGAGTGTTATGTCATTGTTTACATGTTCATAGCTTGCGGTTAGCCAGTCAGCTGTTAACTGCTGCGTTAGCCTGCTGGATCGCTGCATGGCCTGCTTAGGTTGGGCCTACTATTAGCCAGTCAGCTGTTAGCTGCGGGGCTAGCATGTCGTGGTCGCTAGGTAACGTTAGCTTGCTGCTATAGGCCATGGCCTGGCGCGGGGTAGCTTAGCTTCTCGCGCGCCGCCGTGAGCTCGCTTCTGATCGCGTGCGTCGTTAGCTCGGCGTCGCGCGAGCAGAAGCAGTAGCACCCGAACGGTTGGAGCGGCCGTTAGCTTGATGCTATTCTGTTGAACGTGCTTTGATTTTAACATGTTTTACACTCTTGACCACGACGTCATCCTTGACAGGGGATGTTTCGTCGACCCTGCCCTGAGCCAGGACGGCAAGGTTGCATCAACAGGGGACTGTAGTGCGGGTTGGGGCGGTGACGCTGCCCAGTTCGGACAACACAGGAGCGGCTGTGTTCCTACGGTGTCTGTGACTGCACTTCGCTGATCTGCGTTCCGGGTAGGAACGGGGTTGACCAGACCTCATAACACGTCTTCTGGTTTTACTTTGCTAAATGTATTGTGAATAACGGTGTTTTTCCCAAAACGTGTGTTGCTACAATGCATTTAGGATACGTTGCGGGTTATGTGTGAGCTGTTTTTGTCACTGGCAGTTAGCTTCTCCGTGCAAATCGGGATGTAATGATCTGGTTGTTGTGTGAGAAACATCATGGTGTTTATATGTACCGTGTACTCACAACTAAGGTAACTAACCTATGAAGCTATGCTTGGTGACAAGTGAGTAAAAGAATGTTCTTTCTCAGACTGTGATGACAATGAACAGTGTGTTCACATATTAACAGGTTTTCCTGTTTTAACTGGCCGTATTGAGGGTAAAATAGGAGGATTGTGTTTTCCCCCCCGGTTCCCTGGGGACTTTTTCATCCTCCTATCAGACATGTTTGTGCACTATTTGTGTCTTTTGTGTGGTAGGGATGCGATGTAACTCTTAGCTTGATTGCTGAGGTTGTGCTAAATCTGCTGGAGAGACTTATTTTCCTAAAAAAAGAAAATGGTTTGGTTGCTGTCATGTGTGCTTAGCAAGGCCTGTGGCCGATACTAATCGAGAATGATGTATTCTCTCATTGTGAAAAAAACGGCGTTCCTCTGTTGAGTGTTTTTGCCATTTTTTGTAGGTGATGATGGGTTGTGTGTGTCATGTGACCTACAACTGGGTTGGACTGGCCACAGAAGCACATGTGTATGTTGGACCGGGGCTCTTAGAGCCCTCTCTATTCTGTGTTTTTCCTTAGTAAAAATCAGATAGCAGGTTAGCTCATGCGCTGTGTGGAGCTGTAAAACGCTTCATAGAGTTGACTATGACTGTGTCATATTCTCTTTTTGTCATTACATCGTATCATGGGTGTGGGGTCGTAAAGGGGTGAACTGGTAACCTTTCCTCTCCCCATTGTTTCTGTCGGTCAGGGGTACACCCCCTGTCCTTCAAGGTTCCCGTCACGTGGCGGTTCGGCACGTTACGGGGGGGGGGGGGGGGGGGGGGTCGGGAGTTCCTGGTCCCACGGCCTGGTATATTGGGCGTGTGCACCGCAGGAATTCCCCCGCCATAGAGTACGTCACCGTGCGCGTCTCTGTTGGTAGGACTTCCGTGTGCTGTTCAGGTCCATGTGTTGGATCTGTTTTCAGGGGGGGTGGTCAGGGCTCCTCCTCACCAAGCGCCTATTCAGGCCTTCTGTGAGTTCGGACTCCTTCTTCCATGTGAGGAAGCCTCCATCAGAGTACAGAGCCTTCCTCCTCAGATTGTCAAAGTGAGTGGACCCTCTAGAAGGGTCCTTTTCTATTGTGTGTGTATTCGATTCAATTCGTTTATTGAGTGTGTATGGGTTCAGTGCCTCTTCCCCGGAGAGCCCTAAAACCAGTTTTTTACATGGCTCAAGGTGCAATATATTCTTTTCAATCTGTACAGCTCGCGTGGGAAGTCTCTCTGGGGATCCCCGTCTCCTTCCTATGGGAGGGTGGTGGGATGTAAAAATGTGAATTTTTTTTACCCCGGCTGTGTAGACTGGGATACATACTGTTGATGCTTCCTTCTTTTCTATTCCAGAAGTGTTGGAGTTAGGGAGTGTCACACCCCTCTTGTCGTTCCCCTGGGCGCCTTGGGGATTCAATGACAGGTCTAAATAGCCTGTTCATTGATGGGGGTGTGTCCCGACGCACGTATAGTGCTAGCTCGCTGTAAACAGGCGATTGACTGGCACGCCTTGGTTGCTTGTGGTTGAAACAGCGTTTTTATAAAGCAACTGAGATGGGGGTTTTTCCTCTTCCGACGACCACATCCCATGACCTGGGTGGGTTGTCGACGGATTCTCGTTCATGTCTGGGGGATGATAACGGAATGGATCTGAACATATGTGGAGGGGTCTCACGCCCTTGGGGTGGGCCACCAGGCGCGGTTCGCCCGAACGTCTGGGTGGCGCCTTCTTTTCATGTTAAGATCGACACGCATATCTGCCCTTCTCCTGGAGTAGGCATGTCGGCGTGGTTAGGGCACGGGACTGGTTCTGGTCACGCTGGTCCAGGTCAGTTGAACCCGTTGTCCGCCGGGGATGCAGATCTGCTGTTCTGGTACCCTGAGGGACTTGGGCTTTTTTCAGGGGGAAAAATGCCAGGTCGGTCTGGGTGTCACAGGGTTAAGCGCTATGGAGACCCTGGTTGGGTATGTTTTTACTCAGCACTGTCGTAATGGCTTACAGCCATGCCATTCTGTACACGCTCGATCTCGTCGGATCTCGGCCGCTACACAGGTTGGTCCTGGTTAGTACTTGGTTGGGAGACCGCCTGGGAATACCAAGTACGGTGTGCTTAGGGGCTGGTTCTCTATTATTTTTCGCTCCTCTCTCACGCATGGTGAAGAGGGGCCTGTGGGGGTGGTTTTTTGACCTCCTCTGGTGACCCTGTGCTTCCCGTACCGCCAGGCCCGGTCCGAAGTGATGTTTGCGACCCGTAGGCCTGGGTTAACCCTTTTTTGAAAACTGAAACACTTGTACTGCGGTATAGCCGGTGTATACCCGCAGGTGTGTTTTGGAGTTTTTTCTTGAGGGGTTATAGGAACAACCACCGCATTGGGTAACACCGAGGTGGTTGATTCCCTGGTGTGTTGGAGCAGTGTCAACTCCCGGGTTCACCGGTTGAGGGTGCCCCTGCACGTTCATGACGTCTGCCAATCGTGTCAGCCTTCTCTGCCTCGACCCCTCTGGGTGGGGGTTTTTAAATGGAGGCTTGGTCATGCAACAACGCCAGCATACGCCCCTTCCGCCGGGGCAGCTGTGTTCAGCTGTCCCCTCTGGCGCCTGTCTCGTCCGCAGTCTCCAGGCTAGGGTTAACAGCCTGTTGCCTGGTTTTTCCCCGGTGCGCTGCCTGCTTCCGTTGGTTAACCTTTTTTGTGTGCTTACGGCCATGCTGACTGCCTGTTCTGCAGGGTCAGTGTGCCAGGCGGTGTACTATTGGGGGGACGGGGCCCGCTCGGCTTACGGCCATACCGACCTGAACACGCCCGATCTCGTCCGATCTCGGTAGCTAAGCAGGTTCTGGCCTGGTTAGTACTTGGTTGGGATACCGCCTGGGATTACCAGGTGCAGTAACTGGGGGGCCTTTGTCCGAATACGCTGGCGATGTGGGGGGCGGGGCACTACGTGCCCACCTGGTGGGGTCTTGATGCTGGCATCATGGACTTCTCCGGGCCCCCATTCCAGGGAGTCCAGTCCTTTTGGTGGGTCTGGGTCTTCCTTCGCGCTCCGCTGCTACGGCCTTGCCACGGGGTTGGGTTTGCCCTTGACCCCGTGATTCTGGGGGCGGTAACGAGGTTGTTCCTCCGTTCGTTCCCGGGTGGCATGCGGGTTGTGCGTGTGTGTAGTCGTGGGGTCAAGCCACGGTCTGCTCACCCTGTGCGTTGAGTTGCTTGAGTGCCTCTTCGCACGGTCGGGTCCGTCGCCTTCCCGTGAAGCCCCTAATAGGGGGGATACCCTCCATTAGGGGGGGTCGGGGGGGCTCGGCCCTCCCTGTTCTGATGGTTTTGGGGGGCTGTCAGCGGGGTGTATTTGTCAGCCAGCGGCTCCGCTTGGCCTCCCATTGTGCAGTGTGATGCCAAGCAGAGCCTCTAACGGCACAGAACGCTAGGTTATGACTATAACCAAGTTCTGTTAGTTAGAGGTGACGCTTGGCGTCAGACGGCCGCTGCAGCCCTTGACCTCACCTTGTGGTGAAAGCTTGGGAAGGAGGAGAGCAGGTGACCACACACCTGCTTATGAAGGTAAGCTGATGAGGGGTGTGGTCAGACTAATACTGGTATTAGAGGTACATTTGTGGAATTTATTCAGTACGCGTGCACGTACGCGAGATAGTGCAGTGTGATGCCAAGCGTCACCTCTAACTAACAGAACTTGGTTATAGTCATAACCTAGCGTTATGGGTTACATGCAGGTGTATAACTAGGTATATAGAAGATAACATGTTGAAGATCCACACAACAAATAGCTGTTAACCCTTTCACTACCACACGACAAAGGGTTAATCCTTTCACTACCACACAACAGAAGGTTAACCCTTTCACTTCCACATAACAGACGGTTAGAGTGGTAGTCTGTTAGTGTGGTAGTGAAAGTGTTAACCTTCTGATTTGTACTTTGTATGTCTGCATTTTAAATGTAAGCAGTAAAATGTATGTTTTTTTTCCTCTGAAATGTAATTGAGTAAAAGGACAAGTATACAAACCTAATAATACTCAAGTAAAGTACAAATCCCCCAAAACAGTACTTAAGTATTGTAACAAAGTACAATTACTCAAGTACTTTCAAAAGCTACTTTTTTTTTGGATCCACTTTTTCTCCCATTTTCTATTTTTCTCCCATCCCAATTTCGTCTCGTCCAATTCAACCCTCCCCTGTCTTCGAACGCTGTTTCCTGCCTCCCACAAGCCGGCTGCAATGTGGACTAAGTCATACATAGCACGAGTCCCCTCCGGTACTTGAGGTAACAGCCGTCGCATCTTTTCCCTGCGCGGCGCGATCTTTCAGCGTCAGGGGTCTGCGCTTTAGAGGGGCCCCGCCCCCGTCGCTTCCTGATTCTACTGCGCAGGCGCACCAACCGACCTGTAGGAGTCGCTGTCCACAACGTCCGATCCCCACCCATCAGCTTCCCACCCCCTAATACTGCCAATTGTATTAGTATGAACGACCAGCTAAACTGAAAGCAATGTGGAGAGCTGGGCTCGAACCCAGCGTCTCCAGCATTGGTGGTGAGTGCCTTGCCCACTGCACCACCTAGCCGCCGACGTACACTATATATATATCTTATTCTTAATCTGAAAGTGCATATGATGTGTTTTGTAACATTCTTTGACCGTGCCGCGTGGTCATTCAGTTTCACACTCCTGTCACCAGTAGCCATGATCTCTAGCGATGACATCCTGTTTCCGTATGTTTATGTTTATTTATGTTTATTTAGGATCCCCATTGGCTTTTGCACTTGACAAAAGCTATTCTTCCTGGGGTCCGGCACGTACAACAATACAACAATATTCAATACATGACATCATTATCAACATCAATTACATCATCAATTACATCATTATCAACATCATTAACAATCTCATCCTCAGTTAAGGATCATATTGTACAAGATACTTATTAGTATATAAAGTATTAAAATAAAATAATTAAAATCAAATAAATAGTGCTGGCCTGATGTACCCGTCTGGTCATATGTAGCTGCAGTACCGTTAGTGACCACGTGGGGCTGCTAGAGAGCCACGAGAGAAAGTGACACTTGGGTATTAGGAGCGGGAGCATGAATGAGAGGGAATTGGGAAACATTCTGTTGTCCTGCATCATTGTTCCGTGTCTCCTACATGACATTGGATTAACTGGTTCGGATCCAGGATGTGTCAGGGAGCTATCGTCAGTATCTCAGTGTGTCTTTTCTCCATTGGTACCGTCAGTCTTGACCTTTCACCTCCCCCTCCATTCATCCCCATTCATCCCTCTGTCAAATGCTGACATTTTAGAACACATCTCACGGCAGGATCAACTGTCCTCTGAAGAATCTCACAATCACGTTTCTACACAGAAGCCTTCCTAAAGGGTTGAATAGCATCATAAGAGACCAATCATTTTCTCATATTTTCATATTCAGAGTTAATTATATTGTTTACACTGTTTATTTTTTTTTATTTTTTTTCGGATCCAATTTCATTCTCATATATTTTTGTCTTTCTGCCCATACCTGTACCCCCCTCCCCCCTCCCCCATGCTGCTATGATGCCCGAATTTCCCCAAGGGGATCAATAAAGGAATATCTTATCTTTATATGGCAAAAAAATTGCGTTTTCTTTGCAGATTAAAGTCCATTTGAGTGTTTTTCCGACTGCTTCGTGGGAAAAATCCATTAACTCCAAAATGTCTGCCAAAAATATTCAGTGTCAGTGCAACACGGCCGACCCGGGTTCGACTCCCGGACCCGGTGATCTTTGCCGAATGTCTTCCCCGGTCTGTCTCCCATTCCTCCTCCTCTCTCTCTCTCTCTCTCTCTCTCTCTCTCTCTCTCTCTCTCTCTCTCTCTCTCTCTCTACCGGACCGCCCGGTAGCAAAGATCTATAAAAACCTACAAAAACATAACTTGTCCGAAAGATATTCAGTGTCTTCAGTGCGTACAGCTTCTGTATAACTCCCAGAGCATAGTATTCCGTAGGGATGCTCGATATTGGCTTTTTTTACCGATACCGATATACCGATATTGTCCAACTCTTAATTTCCGATACCGATATCAACCGATACCGATATATGCAGGGTTTCCCCCCCCCAAAAAAACTGAATCATTTCAGGTAATTAACATTACATATCTCTTGTCGTGGAATTAACACAACATTATGCATACTTTTGACAATAAATAAAATCAGAATCTGTTCTTACTTGCTTGCCTGGGTAAATAAAGGTTAAATAAATGTAAAAAATAAAATTGTTTTTTTGTTTTTTTTTGGGAAAACCGATACCGATATTTTCCGATATCACATTTTAATGCCAATATCGGCCGATAATATCGGACATCCCTAATATTCCGTTACATCCTCGTTGGAGACGTCTCGGTCTGAAAACACGAGTAATTCTATGAAAAAAGCTTTCGGCTAAACGTGTGCAGCGCTCATAACGTGTCCCGAAAGGCTTCTGTGCCGCGATCCTCGCCTTCACTAAACAAATAGTCATAATTGCAACTGTCTTCCCATTATTAATCAAACAAATAATGAAACCAAATCCAATTTGTTAACCCTTTCACTACGGTTAACCAGCTATGTAGTGTGGTAGTGAAAGGGTTAACCTTCTGTAGTGTGGTAGTGAAAGGGTTAACCTTCTGTAGTGTGGTAGTGAAAGGGTTAACATTCTGTAG
>NC_140173.1:147687888-147730334 GCF_963971535.1 Notolepis coatsorum | reverse complement strand
GTGTTCGGTATAGACATATGTACAATGTTCTGAGTTACCATATAATATACAATACACAATACTATGCAGTGTACTAATGTACAGTACTATCTAGTGCAAAGCAGAAATGGGATGAGGTACAATTTTAGGTACAATTTACAGTAAGGTGTACGAGTTGTAGTGCAATCCTTCATCCATAAATATAAAGTGTGGGGAGTGGGTGCTACAGTGTGTTTGTTTAAAGTGGGTGTGTGCTATAAAGTGTGTGGAGTGGGTGCTACAGTGTGTTTGTTTAAAGTGAGTGTGTGCGTGTGGATGTGTGTGCTATGTGCGTTTGGTGGTTGTTGCTGTGTAGTGTTCATTCATTGTTCGTTTAGCAGCCTGATGGCGCTGGGGATAGAAGCTACTTCTGAGTCTTTCTGTGCTCGCCTTGAGACTCCGGTATCGCTTGCCTGACCGCAGCAGTTCAAAGAGGCAGTTGTTCGGGTGACTGGAGTCTTTAATGATTCTCTTAGCCTTGCCCTTGCAACGCTTGTAGTAAATGTTCTGGAGGGTGGGGAGCCCCCCTCCAATTGTGCGTTCGGCTGCACGTGTCACTCTTTGTAGTCTGCTTCGGTCTTTTGCAGTGCTATTCCCAAACCAGGAGGTGATGTTGCCGGTCAAGATGCTCTCTATTGTACATGAGTAGAAGTTCTTAAGGATCTTCTGGCTGACTTGGAACTTCCTTAGGCGCCTGAGGAAGTAGAGGCGTTGTCGTGCCTTCTTCACCACACTGTTAATGTGTGTGGTCCATGTCAAGTCCTCGGATATGTAGGCTCCGAGGTACTTGAAGCTGTTGACTCTCTCAACCGGTGCCCCGTCGATGCTGAGGGGGCTGTAGTCCTTGACCCCCGACCTCCTGAAGTCCACAATCATCTCCTTTGTTTTGCTGACGTTCAGGGAGAGGCTGTTTTCCTGGCACCATCCCGCCAGGACCTTGACCTCTTCCAGGTAGGCCCTCTCGTCGTTGGCAGAGATCAGGCCCACCACCACTGTGTCGTCAGCAAATTTGACGATTGTATTGCTACTCCGCTGAGCCACACAGTCGTGTGTGTACAGGGAGTAGAGGAGGGGACTCAGAACACAGCCCTGGGGGGCCCCTATGTTGAGGGTGATGGATGAGGAGGTGCAGTTGCCTGCTCTCACCACCTGGGGTCTGCCAGTCAGGAAGTCCAAGACCCACTGGCAGAGGTCATAGCCCAAGCCCAGGTCCCTGAGCTTGGCTATGAGTATGGAGGGGACTATGGTATTGAATGCCGAGCTGTAGTCGATGAATAGCATTCTCACATAGTTCCCCTGCCTCTTGTCCAGGTGTGATGCTGCTGTGTGCAGCACATGGGATATGGCGTCCTCCGTGGACCTGTTGGGGCGGTATGCAAATTGCAGGGGGTCCATGTTGATGGGGAGGGAGGAGCAGATGTAGCCCTTTACTAGCTTCTCAAAGCACTTCATGGCTATGGAGGTGAGAGCTACAGGGCGGTAGTCGTTGAGGCAAGCAGGCTTGGATTTTTTGGGTACAGGGATAATAGTGGACTTCTTCAGGCAGGTGGGGATGACAGCCTGTTCTAAGGACAGGTTAAATATGTCAGTGAATACTGGGGCCAGTTGGTCGGCACAGACTTTTAGGACGCGGCCGGGGATGCCGTCCGGACCTGCTGCCTTCCTGATATTCACTTTTTTAAAGGTCCGCCTCACCTCATGCTCTGTTACCCTGAACACTGCGCCTCCATCAGCAGCCGACCCCCCCCCCCCCCCCATTGCCGAGGCTTGTGAGCTGGTGTTGTTATTACCAGCATCAAACCTCGCATAGAAGGTATTGAGGTCGTTTGCTAAGGAGATGTCACTGTTCAGTTTGAGGGAGGCGCCTTTGTAGTCTGTCATCGTTTTGAGCCCCTGCCACATAGCTCTAGAGTCAGCTTGTTCAAACTGGAGTTCAATTTTATCCCTGTAGCGCCGTTTGGCCTCTGACACTGTCCTCCTTACGTTGTGTCGCGCCACCTTGTGGTCATTCATGTTGCCTGCCACTAGGCCGTCATTGTATGCTTTGGTGCGCTCTCTCAGAGCTTCACGGACGGATTTGTCTACCCAGGGTTTTTGATTTGGGTAAACTTTCATTTTGGTAGTGGGGATTGTTTCTTTCACCCTAGTACAGACATAGTCCAGCACTGTCTCCGTGTAGGCATTAATGTTATCTGTGTCGCGGAACACAATCCAGTCTGTGTGGTGAAACACTGACCGGATCGTCTCTTCTGACGTCAGATCCCATTTCTGCACCTCTCGCGAGACTACGGGAGTACTTTTAATTCTCTGTTTGTACTTTGGTGAAAGAAAAATTGACGCGTGATCTGATTTACCAAAGCCACTATCAGAATGAGCCTTGTAGCCACCTTTAAATTGCGTGTATAGTGTTGACCGTGGTTTCCTGGCTATGCCGGCCTTTCGGTGTGTAGCCTTACCTCCGGAATTGCAACAATATTTGTACTGGAGTTGAAGTACAGCAAGCGCTTTCATTTCATTGCCAAATACATTTTTGAGAGTGCCCCCTTTTCTTTTTTCCCAGTTTGTGCGAGACAGGGGATGAAAGTACGCAGGGGATGAAAGTACGCAGGGACGTTTGAAAAAAAAAAAAAACCAAACTGAAAACCTTATTCTTTATTTAGTTTGTAAAGAAAACTCTGTCGTCTGAAAGGCTTGTTCCCCCCCTTCTTCTCAAAGTCGAGCGGAGAGCGGTGTCAGATCAGTCGGAGATCAGAGAGGCTTCATACAAAATCCCGCTCCGCGTCTCTCTGAAGCGGGAGAACGGTTCCGCGGAGCAATAAGGGAATTTCTTCTGGCTGTAATTCAAAAGTGAATCTGTGGTAAAAGAACACAGGCTCAAAGGTCAGAGTGGAGGGGTCGGCGGGGTGGATGAGGGCTAGATAAGCTGTTTTAGAGGGTTTTCTGGTGGATGAGGGCTAGATAGAATCACAAGGTCTAATGTGTTTCTGGGGGGGGGGGGGGGAGGAACTGGCATTGGTTTCCCATTTCAAGTACCTCGGAATCATCTTCGTTTAAGAAACATATAAAAAAAAGTGAGACGCACAATTCATTTAAATGTAGTTAATTTTAGACAAATCCGGCCTTTTTTAAACAGTTCATGCCGCAAAAACGTATCTTCATTGCATGATATTCTCACACATTGAATACTGCTTCACAAACTGGTCATTTGCTGGTGTTGGATTCTGGCAATCAGCCAATCTCATCTCATCATCTCCTTCGTCTCTCTCTCTCTCTGTTGTGCGTTGTGTTTTTCTTGCAACCCCTGTTAGTACATCCATAGTCATAAGAAACGACACTGCAACTTGATCTCTTTCCTTAGATCCTTATGTTTATTTTCATAAACGTAGCCTCGTCATCAGATGTAAACCAGTTCTGTATTGTCATTGTTCAGTCTTAATTCTCTTCTCTCCGTCTCCTGTCATTAGTCCGATGGTTCTGGACCTTGTCGTAGCCAACCACCATATCTGCTAGTGATGATGTGTCATCTTCTCCATTGCTGCCCCCCCCCCCCCCCCCCGCCCCCCCTTTTTCGAGGGGAGGAGGGAGCCGTTTCAAAGTCTCTGATCAACGGTTCTCCTCTGTGTGCCGTAGCTCAGTCTAACTTCCCCGGAAGGAAACTCACATTATAATATTCTCGCCATAGCAACGACAGACCTGGCCCCTCTTCTCGTTGCTATGTGACACGCTGTCTTTTGACCCAAATCACTATGGCAGCGGTGATGTTGATATTAGCTTACCCCAAACAAACGCTGTGGCTATCAGCTGTTGATGATAACAGCACAGCCTCATCTGCTGGGGTTAGTCAGCTCCTAACACACACACACTCTCTCGGTTATCCTCCTCCTCTGAGATGACTATGAGTAGATGCTGTCATCCACCAATATTTTACATTATATACCCCTTGAAAAACATAGACATCCTTCACTGGTGTCACTGTCATGAAACCCATCCAACAGCTTTATCATAGAGCCATCAAGGTATTTGCCAGGAAACCAATGGCATACCACCATTGCAATATTCTGAAACAACATAGCTTTTTGAGCTTTGAAAAAAGTCTTAAAAAGCACTTGTTTCATCTACAAATGCCTACATGGACTAGGCGAGAGGCTTAGCATCGTGGATGAGAGCTAGACAGGCTGTGGGCTATAGGGAGGTGTAGTGGTTACGTCATTGCCGCTTTTCGTGTTCCACCCTCTGTTCCAACGCAATGTAATTCCCCATTGCCCATTTCTAAATCGTCTCGTTTAAAACAAATAAAGCATTGACATTTTCACGGTGTACCTTTCTGTGCTTATTCATCCACAATCTATAGCTCTCAACATGAAAATATTCGCAATTAATCATAAAAAAAAAAAATCGCCAAATTTGATTTCAACCAAAAATGCTTAATGTTAGTGATAGAAGGGAACTCGTTTTGTGCAAAAATGGAAAGCTTTTCAATTTCCAATGCGGCAGAATTGTTACAATTAGCCGATAATCCATTTTCCCAATGATGAATCCCTGTACGGGTGGAACAACCAGTGACGTCAGACTACACCTCCCTATTAGAGGCACATCAACCCCACAGCGGGAGGTCCGTCCCCCCGTCCCCCCCCCCACCCCAACCTGACACTCAGCGAGCCCCGTGACCTTCAGGACCCCCCTCTCTCCGCCCTGACATTCTAATGGCATCCCTTATGTAGATTTCTGTCTGGCCACATGAAAGGCAGAGCCGCCACGCTCTTCTTCTTCTTCTTCTTCTTCTTCTTCTTCTTCTTCTTCTTCTTCTTCTTCTTCTTCTTCCTAAAGGTCAGGGACAAGGTAGCGCATCGGTGCCAGGCCAGCGCTCACTCAGTCTGCGCTGTCTTCAGAGCCAACGAGGGACACGGGAGGACGGGGGGTCGGGTCGTCTGTAGAGTCTAATGAGGACGAGCGGCGTCGGCAAAACGAGACGGGAATTGGGAATGAGTTGTGTTTCCTGTGGGAGCGGTGTGTGTGTTTCCTGTGGGTGTGTGTGTTTCCTGCGGGGAGCGGCGTGTGTGTTTCCTGTGGGCGTGTGTGTTTCCTGTGGGCGTGTGTGTTTCCTGTGGGCGTGTGTGTTTCCTGTGGGCGTGTGTGTTTCCTGTGGGCGTGTGTGTTTCCTGTGTTGGAGCGGCGTGTGTGTTTCCTGTGGGCGTGTGTGTTTCCTGTGGGCGTGTGTGTTTCCTGTGGGCGTGTGTGTTTCCTGTGGCGAGCGGCGTGTGTGTTTCCTGTGGGCGTGTGTGTTTCCTGTGGGCGTGTGTGTTTCCTGTGGGAGCGGTGTGTGTGTTTCCTGTGGGCGTGTGTGTTTCCTGTGGGCGTGTGTGTTTCCTGTGGGAGCGGCATGTGTGTTTCCTGTGGGCGTGTGTGTTTCCTGTGGGAGCGGTGTGTGTGTTTCCTGTGGGAGCGGCATGTGTGTTTCCTGTGGGCGTGTGTGTTTCCTGTGGGAGCGGTGTGTGTGTTTCCTGTGGGAGCGGCGTGTGTGTTTCCTGTGGGAGCCAGACCACGTGAGCGGATCGGCGCGGCCGAGAAATCCGCTCTTCGCTCTTTAAAGCTTGGTCCGCTCCGCTAATCACTCATGTTGACCCCGCCCCCAAGTCGCTCTCCGCTCGCTCCCCGCTCACCTTGAATCGAGCGCTCCCCGCTCCCCGCTCCAGATCGCTCGGCAGTTTTTTTTCTTCTTTTTTTGGAGCATGGTGTAAATGAGCTCAAACTACAACAGTCTACACCCCCTGGGCCCCTTAACAATTGTTTGTATTGAGCCGCATTGTAATTGTAGCCATTCTGCAATGTTAAATAACGTTGTTTATCTATTCACTATCTCTATTAAGCGATGATAGGCTAGCCGAGCCACAATGCTATGGTCGCTGCCATTAACGTTAGCATGTAAGCTAACGTCAACAACAATGGCGTCGATATACTTTTTCTAACTGGAGTGAGTGTGGGCGTCTCTACAGTGACAAAGCCTGAACGAACAGCCTATCACAGGTTCACCCTTCTCATTGGTTGAAAATGGCCTTCATGTTTGTACATCGCCATCTGTTGCTTTGGCATTGTACTGCATGTATATATTACATCAGTGTTAAACCACTGTGAGCGGCCTGGAGTGGATTGGAGCGGAGGAGAACTCTCGCTCCGGACGTCGCGCCGACTCATTTTAAAACCCACTCCTCGCTCACGTCAAAACCGGCCGCTCCGCGCCCCGCGCCGCTCACGCTCCGATCCGCTCACATGCACTGGTGGGAGCGGCATGTGTGTTTCCTGTGGGCGTGTGTGTTTCCTGTGGGAGCGGCATGTGTGTTTCCTGTGGGCGTGTGTGTTTCCTGTGGGAGCGGCGTGTGTGTTTCCTGTGGGCGTGTGTGTTTCCTGTGGGAGCGGCGTGTGTGTTTCCTGTGGGCGTGTGTGTTTCCTGTGGGCGTGTGTGTTTCCTGTGGGAGCGGCGTGTGTGTTTCCTGTGGGAGCGGCGTGTGTGTTTCCTGTGGGAGCGGCGTGTGTGTTTCCTGTGGGCGTGTGTGTTTCCTGTGGGAGCGGCGTGTGTGTTTCCTGTGGGAGCGGCGTGTGTGTTTCCTGTGGGAGCGGCGTGTGTGTTTCCTGTGGGAGCGGCGTGTGTGTTTCCTGTGGGAGCGGCGTGTGTGTTTCCTGTGGGCGTGTGTGTTTCCTGTGGGAGTGGTGTGTGTGTTTCCTGTAGGAGCGGCATGTGTGTTTCCTGTGGGCGTGTGTGTTTCCTGTGGGCGTGTGTGTTTCCTGTGGGAGCGGTGTGTGTGTTTCTGAAACAAGGACGTGGGTTTTGTTTCATTGAGTAGTGATGCACGATATATCGGCCGCCGATATGGCCGTTTTTCTACACATCGGTATCGGTCCGATATCAAGATAGGGCCGATATGGGTTGATATTATTATTTTTTTTTTTAAATGCTATTTTCTTCTTTTTTTTCTTCATTTTTACATGTTTTGGCCTTAAATAGTTTCAGAATATCAGTCATTTCTGAAAATAAGTTACAAAAGTAAAAAAAAATAAAAATGCGTTTTGGAAAATAGCTCTTTATTTGATTATCATAAAAAAGTGTTTTCTATACAGAGATATCGACATCGATCGGCCAGAACAGCAATATTAATATCGGTATCGGCCACAATTTTCACATCGGTGCATCACTAACATTGATTAGAGAGTACACTTGGGGGGGGTCCCTGGAGATTTTGAGCGTCAAATACTTCTTTTCCTGTATTCTGGTGTACTTCAATGCACCCAATTTGTCCCCTTTCTGCATCAATTTATGGTGGAAATGTCTTTATTTATGTGCAGTGATGGGAATAACGGCGCTATAAGTAATGGCGTTACTAACGGCATTCGTTTTTTCAGTAACGAGTAATCTAACGGATTACTCTTCCAATCTTAATAACGCCGTTAGCGTTACTGCAAAAAAATGCGGCGCGTTACTATGAATGAACCTGTTTCTTTCATCAGACAGATCTCTGCGCCGAGAGGCAATAATATGTTCTTCCTTGTTTAGTGGGCAGTGCGCGAGCCAAGCATGCTGCACTTCCTGGTTTAATAGCACAGTCTGGTGCGCAGAGATATATATCTGTATGTCATGCATGTCTTAAATGTCATGATTAGATTGGTTTAGAATGATTCGATTAGATTCTTATATCTGTATGTTGTGTATGTCATGAATTGAAAATGGGGGACCCTGATGTAAACAAGACGAAAGTCTTTCTCTGATCTGCATCCCCTTAACAATTGTGTGTATTGAGCCGTACTGTATTGTACCCATTCTGCAATCTGTTAATTAAAATGTTCAATCAATCAGTATATATTTGTTATTTATTTTTGGTATAGTGCTTAACAAGCATAATTTAATGTTGCCCAGTTGTGGCCTGTTGAGGGGCAATACATATCAAAAGTTCCAAAACATCTATTGTATTTGTATGATCCACTAATATATAAACATAGTAATTATAATATCTACATACATGGCATTTGATTGGAGGCTAGTCTCACTTTGTCCCACAGCAACATTCAAATAGTTTAGATTTGTGTATGTTGTTTATGTAAAAAATAATAATATTGAAAGTAACGCAATAGTTACTTTCTGAAGTAACTAGTTACTTTTATAATTTGTAACTGAGTAAGTAATTTAGTAACTTTTTGGAAGAAGTAACTAGTAACTGTAACTAGTTACTTTTTAAAAGTAACTTGCCCAACACTGTTTATGTGTGAAGGAAAAGAGAACTTTAGACAAATATAATGGAATGTAATGCAGTAAGACTCTCAGGCATTCTGTATTGCTTTCAAATATGTATTCTATAGTGACGGGTAAAAATATAAATGTTTTGACCCCATTGTTTTTTTAACCTGTTTTGGGGAGGGGGTTGTCTTCTTTCATATTAGCTATATTTGTTGAGGGGGACGAATTGACCTCTTCTCAATATTGAGGGGACATGTCTCCCGCAGCCCCCTCTAAACTACGCTTATGTTCTGAACGGTTCTGTTAGTTCAGGTGAATCTTATACCTCTCTCCTCTCTTCTCTCTCTCCGCTCCTTCCCGCCTCTCTCTCCTCTCTTATCTCTCTCCTCTCTCTCTCCGCTCCTTCCCGCCTCTCTCCGATCTTCTCTCTCTCCTCTCCTCCTCACCTCTCCTCTCTTCGCTCTCTCTCCTCTCCTTCCCGCCTCTCTCCTCTCTTCTCTCTCTCTCCTCTCCTTCCCACCTCTCCTCTCTCTCTCCTCCTCACCTCTCCTCTCCTCTCCTTCCCGCCTCTCTCCTCTCTTCTCTCTCTCGCCTCTCCTTCCCGCCTCTCCTCTCTTCTCTCTCTCCTCTCTTCTCTCTCTCTTCTCCTCCTCACCTCTCTTCTCTCTCCTCTCTCCTCTCCTTCCCCCATCTCCACTCTCTTCTCTCTTCTCTCTCTCCTCTTTCTCCTTCCCCCTCTCTTCTCTCTCTTCTCTCTCCCCTCTCTTCTCTCTCTCCTCTCTCTCTCCTTCCCCCTCTCTTCTCTCTCATCTCTCTCTCCCCTCTCTTCTCTCTCCTCTCCTCCTCACCTCTCTCCCCTCTTTCTTGCATGCCCCCCTCTTTTCTCTCTCTTCTCTCTCTCTTCTCTCTCCTCTCTCTCTCCGTCCCCCCTCTCGTCTATCTTCTCTTTCTCCTCTCCTCCTCACCTCTCTCTCCTCCCCCCCTCTCTTCTCGCTCTCCTCTCCTGACCTCTCTCTCCTTCCCCCTCTCTTCTCTCTCTCCTATCCTCCTCACCTCTCTCCTCCCCCTCTCCTCTCTCTCTCCTTCCCCCTCTCTTCTCTCTCTCCTCCTCCTCACCTCTCTCATCCCCCTCTCTTCTCTCTCTCCTCTCTCCTCTCCTCCTCACTTCTCTCTCCTTTCTCTCTTTCCCCCTCTCCTCTCTCTCCTCTCCTCCTCACCTCTCTCTCCCCTCTCTCTCTCCTTACCCCCTCTCTTCCCTCTCTCCTCCTCTCATCACCTCTCTCTCTCTCCTTCCCCCCTCTCTTCCCTCTCCTCCTCTCCTCACCTCTCTCTCCCCTCTCTCTCTCCTTCCCCCCTCTCTTCTCTCCCAGGTGGTGATGAGCCAGAGGCTAGGAGGTAGTCTGCGGAGGAAAGTCAGTGAGACGGAGACGCAGCTCATGGCACTCCACGAAGCCAAGCTAGCCGCCATCTCAGGTGACCGTCTAGACTCAACGCCCCCTATCTGACGTTCCATAACACCCCCCCCCCCCCCTATCTGAACTTCCATAACGCCCCTATCTGACCTTCCATAACGCCCCTATCTGACCTTCCATAACGCCCCCTATCTGACCTTCCATAACGCCATACCTGCCGTCCATGATGTAGCGCCCCCACATCCATGTTCCATAACGCCCCCCCCCCCCCCCCCCCCCCCATTTGACATTCCATAACACCCCCTCCCCTTATCTGACATTCCTTAACACCCCCCTATCTAACGTTGCATAACGCCCCCCCCCCCCCCCCCCACCCCTATCTAACGTTGCATAACGCCCCTAACGCATAACCTTGGAGATCAAGGTTTTAAACTCTGCAACAACAGAGGGGAGAATCTCAAGCTTTACGGCCCGTTGGAGTTCATTCCATGAGCTAGAGGGGCATCGTAGCAACATGCAGATTTACCCTGTTCAGAGCAAACTTAAGGACCGGCCATATATAATATAAGAAAGTAATTGAACCAAGTATTGTTTTAGATATTAAATTTGACATCTCAGAAACAGTGATTGCCATAAAGGATTAAAATGCAACGCCTCCCCTGCCATCAAGCACTCCTTGTATACTTACCTAATTTAGCCCATTACCTCTCCATTAGCATCTGTTAATTAAACCACTAACGGGCCGAGTCCTTCATCAGCGGCCGGTGGTACAGTATGCCGAGGGTAACGTCTCCTAGCACTGCGATGATAATGTACAAAGCACTCACTTCCAAGTGGCATTCAGGAGTTGTTCCAGACTAGAGAGAGCCGATATAGACTCAGGGGAACTTGTGTATTCAGTATCGCAAAGGCAAGGACAAATATGAAAAGTCGATGTATATCTGTTAAAGGGGCACAATTATGGAATAGCTTTGACAAAGAAGTAAAAAATGTGTGGTTCGCTACATACTTTTAAGAAATTATTCAAATATAAGGTGATACATAAATATAAAACCTCATTATTATCCTAGTTATATTTCATCTATAACATAGCTGTGTTCAAATAGTGACAAAGGGGAAAGGAAAAAAGAAAAAGAAAAACATATATATAAAAAAAGAAAAAGTATTTAAAAAAGAAATAAAACATAAATACATGTGTATACGTTTTGTACATAAAACTATGAAACGTTTGTAAACTTTGCTAAATGATATACTGAATTATGTTTCTTTATTGTATTTTATTGTTTTGTGTAAATAGTGTAATGTAATGTAAATAGTGTAAGGTAATGTATAAAGGGTAGGCAATTATAAACCTCGGCTTCAGCCTACACCTTTTCGGTAGGGATGTCCGATATTATCGGCCGATATTCGCATTAAAATGTAATATCGGAAAATATCTGTATCGGTTTTCCAAAATATAGATTTATTTTTTTTACATTTATTTAAGCTTTATTTGCCCAGGCAAGCAAGTAAGAACACATTCTTATTTTATTTATTGTCAAAAGTATGCATAACGTTGTGTTAATTCCACGACAAGAGATATGTAATGTTAATTACCTGCGTTTTTTTGGGGGGGAAACCCTGCATATATCGGTATCGGTTGATATCGGTATCAGAAATTAAGAGTTGGACAATATCGGTATATCGGATATCGGTAAAAAAGCCAATATCGAACATCCCTAGTATAAACTGTTGATTGATATGCACTGTCCCTGATCAAATAAACGGAGTAAACTAAAACTAAAACTAAACTAAACTGGGGGGAGCTCCAGTAGCTCACCGCGTACCTCGGACGCTATTTCGGCGTCGGGGACAACCGTGCGCGTCACGGATCTGGGGTACACGAGTTCGACTCCCGGACTCGCCGTATTTTCTCAGAGTGTCTTTCCCCCGATCTATACCCCCATTCAACCTGTTTCTATTGGTCATGCTTGACCAGAAAAAGCGATAAAAGAACCAGCTGACTGGTCAAAGTTTAAAAAAAAAAAAAACTAAACTAAACTAAACTAAGCAGTGCGCCCGGCGTGCAGGTAATGACTTCGGCGGCGCCAAGGAGCTGAAGGCGGAGATGCGGGCGGTGCTGGTGGAGCGCGAGCGGCTGGAGGGCCTGGCCCGGAGGCTCCACAGCCTGAGGGAGGGGCACGGCCAGGAGCTGGCGGGCATGAAGGAGCAGCAGCAGCGGCTCACACGGGAGCTGGAGGAGCGGGAGGCGCGGCGCGGTGAGGAGGCTGGGGGGGGGAGGAGGAGGGGTGTGGAAGGACTCAGGAGGTGGAGGAGTCTGCTGGGGGCTCGTCACGGTGAGGAGGCTGGAGGAGGAGGAGGAGGGGTGTGGAAGGACTCAGGAGGTGGAGGAGTCTGGGGGCTCGTCACGGTGAGGAGGCTGGGGGGGAGGAGGAGGTGTGGAAGGACTCAGGAGGTGGAGGAGTCTGGGGGCTCGTCACGGTGAGGAGGCTGGGGGGGAGGAGGAGGTGTGGAAGGACTCAGGAGGTGGAGGAGTCTGGGGGCTCGTCACGGTGAGGAGGCTGGAGGGGAGGAGGAGGTGTGGAAGGACTCAGGAGGTGGAGGAGTCTGGGGGCTCGTCACGGTGAGGAGGCTGGGGGAGGAGGAGGGGTGTGGAAGGACTCAGGAGGTGGAGGAGTCTGGGGGCTCGTCACGGTGAGGAGGCTGGAGGAGGAGGAGGGGTGTGGAAGGACTCAGGAGGTGGAGGAGTCTGGGGGCTCGTCACGGTGAGGAGGCTGGGGGGGATGAGGAGGTGTGGAAGGACTCAGGAGGTGGAGGAGTCTGGGGGCTCGGCACGGTGAGGAGGCTGGGGGAGGAGGAGGAGGTGTGGAAGGACTCAGGAGGTGGAGGAGTCTGCTGGGGGCTCATCACGGTGAGGAGGCTGGGGGGGGAGGAGGGGTGTGGAAGGACTCAGGAGGTGGAGGAGTCTGGGGGCTCGGCACGGTGAGGAGGCTGGGGGAGGAGGAGGGGTGTGGAAGGACTCAGGAGGTGGAGGAGTCTGCTGGGGGCTCATCACGGTGAGGAGGCTGGGGGGGGAGGAGGGGTGTGGAAGGACTCAGGAGGTGGAGGAGTCTGGGGGCTCGGCACGGTGAGGAGGCTGGGGGAGGAGGAGGGGTGGAAGGGGTCAGGAGGTGGAGGAGTCTGCTGGGGGCTCGTCACGGTGAGGAGGCTGGGGGAGGAGGGGTGTGGAAGGACTCAGGAGGTGGAGGAGTCTGCTGGGGGCTCGTCACGGTGAGGAGGCTGGGGGAGGAGGAGGAGGTGTGGAAGGACTCAGGAGGTGGAGGAGTCTGGGGGCTCGTCACGGTGAGGAGGCTGGGGGAGGAGGAGGGGTGGAAGGACTCAGGAGGTGGAGGAGTCTGGGGGCTCGTCACGGTGAGGAGGCTGGGGGAGGAGGAGGGGTGTGGAAGGGGTCAGGAGGTGGAGGAGTCTGGGGGCTCGGCACGGTGAGGAGGCTGGGGGAGGAGGTGTGGAAGGGGTCAGGAGGTGGAGGAGTCTGGGGGCGCGGCACGGTGAGGAGGCTGGGGGGGGAGGAGGTGTGGAAGGACTCAGGAGGTGGAGGAGTCTGGGGGCTCGGCACGGTGAGGAGGCTGGGGGAGGAGGAGGGGTGTGGAAGGACTCAGGAGGTGGAGGAGTCTGGGGGCTCGTCACGGTGAGGAGGCTGGGGGAGGGGTGTAAAAAGTACCCAGAAATGATACTTAAAAAAAAAAATTATCTTTTCCCCCGCCTCCTTTTTCCGTTTTTCTCCCATCCCAATGTTATGTTAGTCGTTATGCCAATCCCCACTCCCCTTCCTGGTCGTTGCGCACTCTACCCCCTACCGTCGGTCCGGGAGGGCGGAGACTATCACATGCTTCCTCCAACACATGTGTAGCCAATCAACCGCTTCTTTTCACCTGGCAGCGCGGACTCTCACTGGGAGAGTGTAACGTGTGGAAGGTCACACTACTACCTTTCCTAGTTCCTTCCCTTGCTGTGCAGGCGCCCCGACCGAACTGTAGGAGTCGCTGTTTTACAACGACCAGGACCCACCCTCGCCGGGTTTCCCACCCGCTGACACCGCCAATTGTGTTAGTGTGGACGGTCGGCCAAGCCGGAGGCACCACAGCTGGATTCGATCCCACTGTCTCTGTGGTGGTAGACAGACGCTTAGTCCGCTGCGCTACCCAGCCGCCCACCCATAAATTATACTTAAGTGAAAGTATGGGTACTGTCTCAAAATCGTACTCGAGTAAAAGTCAGAGTATCTGGCTAAAAACACACTAGAGTAAAAGTAAAAAAGTTTCTACTTTTAAATGTACTTAAGTACTAAAAAGTAAAAGTAAAAACTTTATTTCTATCTGTCTATTCTTCTGATAGCAGGTGTTTAATCAAAGATCCTCGCTTTCTAGTCTTGCACAAGGACCAATCAGCACGGGTATGGGGCGGGTTCATTTTCCATTGATGGGGATTTGATTGGCTGTTTTTAAATAAAGAGCGGCCGCAGGATTAATAACGTTAACGTTAGTTCGGCCAGAGAAACAAATATACTAATTAAAATGGTTGGACCTGCGAGATTTGTACTTTGTAGGTCTGCATTTTAAATGTAAGGAGTAAAAAGTATGTTTTTTTTCTCTGAAATGTAATTGAGTAAAAGTACAAGTAGACAAACCTAATAATACTCGAGTAAAGTACAAATCAAGTGCAGTACAAGTGCTTAAAGTGCTTGATTTATTTACAAAGAAAAGTCAAGACCTGGAATTCCTTGAAAACAGCCCCTTTTTTAACAAGGTGCTTAAAAAGTCCTTGAAATTCAAATCAACCATTCGCATTGAATGTTTTGTTCATCCATGATCAAATTGTTCTGAATCAAGAAATCATTTATTTCTTGTTATGTTTTAATAAAATCTGACGAGTCGCTGTCTCGCACGCTCCCAACTGCTTTTCTCGCTCTAGCTGGCAAGCGGGCCACGAAACAAAAAACTCAAACAAAAAACAGCATTTAAAAGTGAATTGTATCCTTCGAGTGACATCCTTGAAAAAGAAAAATAGTGCTTGGAAAAGTACTTAAAAGTCCTTGAATTTCATTTTGCAATGTCTGTGGGAACCCTGGGACTCAGGAGGTGGAGGAGGCTGGGGGGAGGTGTGGAAGGACTTGAACGGCAACAAATAGCGTTTTAATTCAGTAATTCATATGTTTGGCGAAAAATGCAGCCCCAAGCCTTCAGACGCTCGCAAAGTGCCGTGAAACTGAGAAAAGAGGACATTTCCAGGCAAAATAGGACGTTTGGTCACCCTAAGCTAACAAACCTTCTGAGACATAAAGCGGTTTGCCGTTATTTTCGACGCCTGCCTTTCTTTGAGCGTGCCTTTGAAATATCACACTCTGATGTGAACCTCTCGCTCCAAACAGGAGTGTGCGGAGAGAGAGAGAGAGAGAGAGAGAGAGAGAGAGAGAGAGAGAGCGAGAGAGAGAGAGAGACAGACAGAGACAGAGACAGAGAGAGATAGAGAGAGACACAGAGAGAGACAGAGAGAGAGAGAGAGAGACACAGAGAGAGACAGAGAGAGAGAGAGAGAGAGAGAGAGAGAGAGAGAGAGAGACACACAGAGAGAGACAGAGAGAGATACACCACGTGGAGAAATAAAAAATAATTGAATTAGACAATTACGTTTTATAAGCAAATATACTCGGAACTATTTTTTGCCCAACCACTCCTCTCTGAGCGCAGCCAGTGATTTCAACGTGTCGTCGTGATTGTTGACATTCTCATTCATTCAAATGATCCGAACCGATTGAAGTTTATGGATACCATGACTTGAAATCCTCTTACCTTGACGATTAAAAGCCTCCCCAATTTAGAAAACAGTAATCCAATGGCTGGTATTGTTATACCGGATGCTCTGAGCTAACCGGAGCTAACGCAGATCAGGATGGTAAAGCATATATAATGACTTCCTTTCTGGGGTTGTCAAAATAAAAGTGCAACGTTTATAGCAGCGGAAAACGTTTATTTTGTACATTATCTAACGTTAACACGAACCTAAACTAACGTTACAACTAACCTAAAGTTAGTTTAGGTTCGTGTTAACGTTAGATAATGTACAAAATAAACGTTTTCCGCTGCTATAAACGTCGCACTTTTATTTTGACAACCCCAGAAAGGAAGTCATTATATATGCTTTACCATCCTGATCTGCGTTAGCTCCGGTTAGCTCAGAGCATCCGGTATAACAATACCAGCCATTGGATTACTGTTTTCTAAATTGGGGAGGCTTTTAATCGTCAAGGTAAGAGGATTTCAAGTCATGGTATCCATAAACTTCAATCGGTTCGGATCATTTGAATGAATGAGAATGTCAACAATCACGACGACACGTTGCATAGTTCCGAGTATATTTGCTTATAAAACGTAATTGTCTAATTCAATTATTTTTTATTTCTCCACGTGGTGAATACACAGGTCACAACATATTTACATGAACGTTTTGGAGTTGTATTTGGAGTGTATTCTGCAATCTGTTAATAAACTTTTCAATCAATCAATCAAACTATACACTGTAAGGGAACGCCAGGCTCCGGCCCCGCCTCACTTCCAGTGATGAAGCTAAGCTACGCTAACGGAGCGACTGTTCCCTAAGCTAAATGCACGCACAGAGACAAAAAAGGTATGTATCTTCTTGTCTAACTCCAGGGAAGATGTTAAATAAGCTAATTTCCCAAAATGTTGGAGTTTTCCTTTAAGTTGGAATATGACTGTAATACAAACAGTTCAGTTTGTCAGGTACATGCAACACAGAGTACAGTGTTGACATCTGTCTGCTTGAGAAAATACCATTTGCTGCAATAAAAATGATTGAAGTGAGACGAACAGACTGAAAACTTTATTTGATTAGATAAAACATGTTGACAAAGTTTTACTTTGCAGTTGAAAAAAGGTAATAAATCGCAATATTAATATCGCAATACTCAGCATATCGCAATATATTTAGTATCGCAATACTATTGTATCGTGACTCAAGTATCGTGATAGTATCGTGAGGCCTCTGGTGATTCACCCCTAACAGAGAGAGAGAGAGAGAGAGAGAGAGAGAGAGAGAGAGAGAGAGAGAGAGAGAGAGAGAGAGAGAGAGAGAGAGAGAGAGAGAGAGAGAGAGAGAGAGAGAGAGAGAGAGAGAGAGAGAGAGAGAGAGAGAGAGAGAGATAGAGAGAGAGAGAGAGAGAGAGAGAGAGAGAGAGAGAGAGAGAGAGACAGATAGAGAGAGAGAGAGACAAGAGAGAGAGAGCCCTTTGAAAAGGAAACGCTGTGTTGATGTTGCTCCGCGCTCAGAGAACATCAATGAAAGATGAGTTTCCTGCCAAATGAAGGAGAAGGAGAAGGAGAAAGAAGAAGTCTGCTGTCAGCGGGGACTTGGCATCAAATGAGTCACTGGCAGGGATTGACAGCCAGGAGGAGGCGGGGCCCGGGCGGAAATGAGCTTCAGATCGTGTGAAGTAGCCAATCGCCTTCCAGCTGAGACAAAGAACGCCTCGTCACCGAGACCTTGCGTATCTGAGTTCACACACGCGCACATGTACACGCACTCACACACACACACGCATGCACGCACACACACACGCACACACACACACACACACACACGCACACACACGCGCACACGCACACATTCACACACATTCGAGGCACTTTTTCTCCTCTAGATTGCTCTGGCTGGGAGCTAAATATGATATTCTGACAGCAACAGCTGCGTCCATCAGTCACAGGGAGATTTCTGAAAGAAAAAAAAAGTCACTCCTCTCTTTCTGATGCTTTGCGGGACGGGGGGGGTGGCGGCCATTCAAGATTCAAGAGATTTATTAATAGTCACATACTGTACCTACACGAGACATGTAGTGAAATGAAGGTGGCCATGATGCCCGCCTTGATTGTGCAAAAAAAATAATAATACAAATAATAATAGCATAAAATTTAATAGATAATAGATAGACGTGATAAAAGGTACTAAGATAAAATACTATACAATGCTAAGCTTACGAATGAAAGGTAATGAGTCCTATATACACTATTATACAATATACAGTTATGCTATATGTAACTATACTATACTAACTATATTAACTATACTATACAAAAACATACATTTATGTTTTTTAAAGTGACCTTTGCTTTTTCCTAAAGTGACCTGTAGTGTGTTTGTGTGTGAGAGAGTGCAGGATGTGTGGTGTGTGCGTGCTGTGTGTGTGTGTGTGTGTGTGTGTGTGTGTGTGTGTGTGTGTGTGTGTGTGTGTGCGTGCGTGCGTGTGTGTGTGTGTGTGTGTGCGTGTGCGTGCGTGTGTGTTCATGTGTGTGGAGAGATCAGTGTTCAGTGTTCTGATGGCCTGGGGGAAGAAGCTGAGTCTGAGCGTATGCTTACTGTGACATGTACATACTGTAGCTAAACAAAGGCACCAGAATGAGGCGGGCAGCCCCGTTGCGCTTCAGGGAGAGATGGGGGAGTTAATAACGGGGCGGTGTGCCTTGCTCAACGCGCTGCCGAGTGGGCGAACACAATGCGCTGCGCGGCGCTGTCTGTCTGACGCGGAGCGAGGGCCTCATTAGGCTGTCACCCCGTGGGGTAATAAGAGGCTGGTGCTCGCGCGTCGGATGAAGCCGGAAGCCGGTAGCCGCGACGGCGCTAGCATCACATTAGCATTAATAGCCGGAGGGGGCTGAGGAATTGTTTTCGTTCGACTTCAAAGTCCACCGCCGCGGTCGACTCGACCCTGACTCGACCCCTTTTTGTCTTTGACTTTTTTCTTTCTCGCATGCGATTATCGTTGACTTCGGTGTCATCATATATATATAGCGAGAACACTGTATCCCTGTGTCTCTGAAAGGACCTATTGTCGTTAGGGATGACGGGTACCGGTACTTTCAAGGGTATCGACCGAATCACGTCGGTACTACTTCACGTGGGATACACCGGTGTGACATTTCGGTACTGCAAAAAATTATTAATTCTTTATAAAAATGTATAAAGTCCGATGACGTCAACGTTTCGTTTACCCACGAAACGAAACCTATGAAGTGTGCCGCACGTTCACGTCAACGTTCACGCGCACAATACACGCTTAGCTAGGATTTTACTTGATTCAACAACAAAGCAGTCGGGGCAATGGCAACACAAGGCCATTGAAATATGTATTTTTGCATTTCCTAGTTACACATACACACAGTCCTCATATCCCTCCTAGTTACACATACACACAGTCCTCATATCCCTCCTAGTTACACACAGTCCTCATATCCAGTTACACATACACACAGTCCTCATATCCCTCCTAGTTACACATACACACAGTCCTCATATCCAGTTACACATACACACAGTCCTCATATCCCTCCTAGTTACACATACACACAGTCCTCATATCCAGTTACACATACACACAGTCCTCATATCCCTCCTAGTTACACATACACACAGTCCTCATATCCAGTTACACATACACACAGTCCTCATATCCCTCCTAGTTATACACACAGTCCTCATATCCCTCCTAGTTACACACACAGTCCTCATATCCCTCCTAGTTACACATACACACAGTCCTCATATCCCTCCTAGTTATACACACAGTCCTCATATCCCTCCTAGTTATACACACTGTCCTAATATCCCTCCTAGTTACACACACACACACACACACACACACACACACACACACACACACACACACACACACACACACACACACACACAGTCCTCATATCCTTCCTAGTTACACACAGTCCTCATATCCCTCCTAGTTACACATACACACAGTCCTCATATACCTCCTAGTTACACACAGTCCTCATATCCCTCCTAGTTACACACACAGTCCTCATATCCCTCCTAGTTACACACACAGTACTCATATCCCTCCTAGTTACACACACAGTCCTCATATCCTTCCTAGTTACACATACACACAGTCCTCATATCCCTCCTAGTTACACATACACACAGTCCTCATATCCCTCCTAGTTACACACACAGTCCTCATATCCTTCCTAGTTACACATACACACAGTCCTCATATCCCTCCTAGTTACACATACACACAGTCCTCATATCCCTCCTAGTTACACATACACACAGTCCTCATATCCTTCCTAGTTACACATACACACAGTCCTCATATCCCTCCTAGTTACACACACAGTCCTCATATCCCTCCTAGTTACACACAGTCCTCATATCCCTCCTAGTTACACATACACACAGTCCTCATATCCCTCCTAGTTACACATACACACAGTCCTCATATCCTTCCTAGTTACACATACACACAGTCCTCATATCCCTCCTAGTTACACACACAGTCCTCATATCCCTCCTAGTTACACACACAGTCCTCATATCCCTCCTAGTTACACATACACACAGTCCTCATATCCCTCCTAGTTACACACACAGTCCTCATATCCCTCCTAGTTACACACACAGTCCTCATATCCCTCCTAGTTACACACACAGTCCTCATATCCCTCCTAGTTACACACACAGTCCTCATATCCCTCCTAGCTACACACAGTCCTCATATCCCTCCTAGTTACACACAGTCCTCATATCCCTCCTAGTTACACTTCCACACATGTGGGTTCACATTTAGAACGAGAGGAACAACCGTGTTTAAAACATGTGTAAAACAGACATTTGAACCCCTGAGCCATTATCAGTGTAAAACCCACATTTGACCCGCGGTTCACCCAGTTTAATGGATAACCCTGACAACGTCTATGAATAATATACACAGGTTCAAACCCCAACAGAGCCTGCTTGTTAAGCCGCCCGGCCCGGCGTGGCGTGGTTGGAAAACGATAAGGTCTGTGCCCGTCACCGCGTGGTATGGTGCCCCCGGGGTTGGTGGCCCCCGGCGCCATTATGTGGAAAATTACCATTGGCACAAGCGTTTGATGAATTACTCGCCCCCATAATGGGAGGTTTAATTCCCCGCTGGGGTGTGTAATGCTGTCCCCATTGAGAGGGTGCCAGTCGGACTAAATTCAGAAATAAATAATTGAAAAGCTCAAGAATGTGTGTAAAAGGACCCCCCCCCCCCCCCCCAGGAGTCGGGGTTTGGCGTGGGACGTTCTCTCATGCGGAGGAAGCGCAGAGGATGTGAACCAGCCCCCACCCTGTTGGTTTATATAAGGGCCAGGATCGCGTCGTAGACTCAGGCCTGATTTATAGACCTGTTCGCTGTTTACAAACATACCGCGTTCGAGCCAATCAGCAATACCGACTTGAGTCACGTGACTAAGTTGCCCCCTACCAGTTCAAAACGGTCAGGTATTAAACTGTGTAGGAGCCAGGCCTAGAACTGCACCCTGAGAGGGAGGTTTGCCCTGGGTGGGCGGTTCAAAGGGTCAAAGTGGGTATCAAACAGGAGGGAAGACTGTCAGGTTTTAAACTGTGGATATCAAACAGAGAAGGTAAAGACGACTTTGAACCGTTGAACAGTAATCCAGACCTATTTTATTGCACTGTATATATATATATTATTTTTTAATCTATTCTATTCTACAATTTTATTGCACTGCACTATTGCACTATTTTACTCTGTCTATTTTATCTTACTCTTTTTATTATTGTCTCTATATAAAACTGAATCAAACCATAAACCAGGTGGCCTGTTGGGATGTTAGATCCTAATGTGAAAAACTGTGATTTTATATGTCTGCACTTTATGTGCTAATTTTATGCCCTTCTGTTGTGAAGCACTTTGAGCTGCAGTTTCTGTATGAAAGGTGCTATACAAATAAAGATTATTATTATTATGATTATTATGATTATTATGATTATTATGATTATTATTATTATGATTATGATTATTATTATTATTATTATTATTATTATTATTATTATTATTATTATTATTATTATTATTATTATTATTATTATTATTATTACCTGCGTGAAAAAAGTATGACGGGGCTCTATGGAAAAACCATGACACTCCCCTGACTAAAAGTAGTTTCAAACAAAAACGGCTGGGTGCAGCACATTTCCCAGTGTCCACGGTCAGGAGGAGGAGGTCATTGAGGACCTTCAGGGGGGCGGACTCAGTGCTGTGTCCTGCCCTAAACCATAGCTGTCAACATTTCGATTTGAAAAAACGTGCAGGTTTTAGCCCCGCCCCTTCTCCTGGCCCCGCCCCCTCAGCCCGCCCCCTCCCACCCGGCCCCACCCCCTCCCAATGGAGCTGCCTCGTCGCTGCTGGTCAAAACCGGTATTATTTTCTTTTCCTACTGTGTAGAGTGTAAATGCTATAAAAATACAGTAAATTACCTTTTATCAAAATATTAACCATTAAATAAAGGTTGTAATCTGTAAATGCATTTGATTTTACTGTAATTTGACAGTATTTGGAAACCATAGATGCCAGACATTTAGTTTTCTTGCAGCTTTTTTTCTTACAGTCTACAGTCAGTGAATCCTAAATCTCCACTAGGCAACCACTTAAAGTTATCAGTCCAACAAGGACTGGGTGAACTAGTTGCTACATTAAATTAATCAGATACCTGGTTGAAAGTGAAATGCTGTGAACATCCCTGCATTAAGTGTAAGACAAATTCAGTATAAATTCAGTTTATGTAGTAGTAGCATTAACATGTTCATATTTATTGAAATCTTACAATTCATACATAAATGTTATGATGAATTGAAAGGTAGGGCATCAGCTGACTGAGGACAGCCTTTTCCAGGACTTTTGAAAGGAATGGCAGTTTGGAGATGGGCCGGTAATTATTGAGAGTGGGGGGTCTAAGTGGGGGTCTAAGCTGTTTTTTTTTTTGTATTATTATCTTTTTCCTCCTTCTTTTTTCCGTTTTTTCTCCCCTCCCAATGTTAGTCATTATGCCAATTCCCACTCCCCTTCCTGGTCGTTGCGCACTCTACCCCCTACCGTCGGTCCGGGAGGGCGGAGACTATCACATGCTTCCTCCGACACATGTGTACCCAGCCCACCGCTTCTTTTTCACCTGGCAGCGCGGACTCTCACTGGGAGAGTAACGTGTGGAAGGAACACACTACCTCTCCCAGATACTTCCCTCGCTGTGCAGGCGCCCCGACCGAACTGTAGGAGTCGCTGTTTTACAACGACCAGGACCCACCCTCACTGGTTTCCCACCCTCTAACACCGCCAATTGTGTCAGTATGGATGGTCGGCCAAGCCGGAGGCACCACAGCTGGATTAGATCCCACTGGCTCTGTGGTGGTAGACAGACGCTTAGTCTGCTGCGCTACCCGGCCGCACCTTTTCCAGGACTTTTGAAAGGAATGGCAGTTTGGAGAGTGGGCCGGTAATTATTGAGGAGAGTGGGGTCTAAGCTGGGTTTTTTTGAGGAGAGGATGAACCACTGCTTGTTTGAAACAGGATGGAACGGAGCCAGTAGCTAGAGAGTTGTTGACAATGGCGAGGATGTGTGGACCCACGGTGTCAAAAACCTCCTTGAGGAGGGGGGGGGGGGCAGGGATGGGGTCCAGGGGGGGAAGAAGCTGGCGAGGAGACGATCTCAGAGAGGGATGAGAGGGTAATGGGGAGGGTGGATGATGAGCATCGCTGAGTGATGGCTGAAGTCCTGTGTGGAATGTGGGATGTTTCTTTGGATGTTTTTCCACTTTTTCTAAGAAAAAGGACAGAAATTCCTCACACTTCCTCACACGTCCTGGGAGTGTGAATATTTTAGGCAACCAACTTGTGTTTAGCGTTTCTCTGATTGGCCACTACGCCCATATGTGACCGCGGCAGCGCGAGAGAGCTGCAGCGCGGAAATAGGCTGTCTATTGCCATTCTCTAAGACAAACTCTAACCTTAACCAGCTCCTTAACAGCGCCTAAACTTAACCCTTCTAACCTTAACCAACTCCGAAACAATGCCTAACCTTAACCTTAACCAACTCCGAAACGATGCTTAAAGTTAACATGCCTAAACTTAACCGGCGAAAGAATGCATGTTAAAAAAATAAAAATAAAAAAATTAAGGGAATCGAACTTGTCACCAACGGACCGCAGGATCCACAGCAAGGCAGCGCTACCAATTGAGCTAGTTGTCGATGGTAAACGAGGGGGGATTACTGCTACATAATGCTGCCGCGACAGAGCGGAGCTGCCGCGGGGGCGTGGCAAGTTGGGCGTGGCTAGACACAAGTTGGTTGCCTTTAATATTTAGGCGTCCTGCGACAGCGGTGGGAGGGGGGTGAATAACAGAATTGATCGTCCGGGAATAGAACTCTGGGATTTTTTGCGCGTCGTTGGCAATTAAAGTAGCAAAAGTACTTGTCTCTCTCGTTTTTCCACCACCCTCTGGTCGGTCTTCTGACTCTCCCGGAGTATCTCCAGTGAGACCTGCGGCCCTGTCCTTCTTCCACCTGCGTTCAGCCTGCCTCCTCCAGACCCTCCTCTCTGGGCTCTGGTGGGCTCGGTTAGCCAGGGGGGAAGCCGCGGGCTTCGATTTTCCTCAGGGTCATAGGAGCGATGGTGTCTAGGATAGACCGGCGTAGGGCTGTCTTAAATACTTCGAAGCTTCGAAGCTTCGTTCGATGGGCATGGGCTTCGAATATGAAAATAAAATTGGATTATGTAAAAAAAAATATATATATATATATATATATGAATATTTTTTTTTTTACATTTTTTATTTTTTTTTGCAAAATCAACTCTGCCTCTCTTTGTTAACTACAACAAGCAATGCCGTTTGTTATTTAAGATGAGGTCGGACTCGGCACTGACAGATTTGTGTTCATTGTGCTGCTTTTATAAAGCCTCAAATGACGGCGTACAATATTTCATGGAAGCAAAGTGTTTTTTGTAGTTTGTCTAAGATTTAAAAAGGTTTAAACTTTACAGCACTGACAAAGTTGAACAAAGTGCTGTACAAGTCCCACAACATAAAAATATTATTATAATTTTTTTATTTTATTTTGAATCTTCGAATTAAAATCGAATCTCGGCCCCGAAGCTTCGAATTCCAAAAAAAAATCGAAGGTCAGCCCTAGACCGGCGATTGGAGTTGAAGATGGTGGTGAGTTCTTCCGGGTCCGAAGACGGCGTCTCTCGCCAGCGGTGTTTTGGGCGGCGGTGAGAACGAGGAGGAGAACTTGGTGGCTGTCTGGGCATTGGTGTAGCGAGAGAGAGACGAGCGGGCCGTTGAGTGTCGGCGGCGAGGGAGGGCAGAGATGAATAGAAGATCACCGCCTCATGGTCACAATCCACACGGGCCTTGGTTGGTAGTGTCAACACCACTGATGGAGAGGCCAACAGAAAGGACGAGGTCTAGCGTACATGACGGAGACATGCTGAGTGGATCAGGTCTATGAACTCAGTCTCAGAAGCCCTGGTGGGATTGTCGTCGACATGTATGTTAAAATCACCAAGGAACAGCAACCTATCATGGCTGGGGATGAGGTCTGTTAGGAAATCTGAGAACTGGGGTATAAAGTTCTTCTTAGTTTCCTTAAAGAACCTGCTGTCCGGTGGGCGGTAGATAATAATAACAACCAGGAGTGGGGCAGCTGGGCTCACTTTAACCAGCTGAGCTTCAAAACTGGTGTAAGGGGGGGGGGGGGGGGGGGGGGCATTTCAGCGGAGAACAGGTGTAACTGTTGTGAAGCAGATTGTCACCTTCGTATATTTACATTTGTAAACACTACTGGATCCTACACTGTGAATCGGAACGTGCAATAATACCAATGTTACTCACTACATGCTATACTATGTTATTTGATACTATCTTGTCTAGCACAGTCTCTGGAGCGTAACAGTAAGAAGCATTTTGTATGAAAGTATTCTGTACTTCTGTATGACAACTATTAAAGAAACACTTGTGCCTTGTATATATATCTTATACCATTTTTGATAGAAAAAAGATCTATTTCTACCTTATTTTTGCTTGTACTTAAATTGTAAAAAATAATTGTTAAGTATTGTGTGCTTTTGTGTGAAGGGCGGACTAGCAAAGTAAGATTTCCATTGTATGGCAAACTGTCTGTTTAACCATTTCACTAGAAGTGTGGTAGTGAAAGGGTTAACCTGCTGTCGTGTGGCAGTGAAAGGGTTAACCGTTTGGTAGCGTGGCGGTGAAAGGGTTAACATGTGCACATGACAATAAACTCTTGAATCTTGAAGCCTCTGTACCGGCCAGGTGGTGAGGATAGCGTAGATGTATATTATAGTATGTACTGCACAGCCCGCTCTCTACTACATACAGTAGCTCTACATACAGTAGCTCTACATACTACATACAGTAGCTCTACATACAGTAACTCTACATACAGTAGCTCTACATACTACATACAGTAGCTCTACATACAGTAACTCTACATACAGTAGCTCTACATACAGTAACTCTACATACAGTAGCTCTACATACTACATACAGTAGCTCTACATACAGTAACTCTACATACAGTAGCTCTACATACTACATACAGTAACTCTACATACAGTAGCTCTACATACTACATACAGTAGCTCTACATACAGTAACTCTACATACAGTAGCTCTACATACAGTAGCTCTACATACAGTAGCTCTACATACAGTAGCTCTACATACAGTAGCTCTACATACTACATACAGTAACTCTACATACAGTAGCTCTACATACTACATACAGTAGCTCTACATACAGTAGCTCTACATACAGTAGCTCTACATACAGTAGCTCTACATACAGTAGCTCTACATACTACATACAGTAACTCTACATACAGTAGCTCTACATACAGTAACTCTACATACTACATACAGTAACTCTACATACAGTAGCTCTACATACAGTAGCTCTACATACAGTAGCTCTACATACAGTAACTCTACATACAGTAGCTCTACATACAGTAGCTCTACATACAGTAGCTCTACATACAGTAGCTCTACATACAGTAACTCTACATACAGTAACTCTACATACAGTAACTCTACATACAGTAGCTCTACATACAGTAGCTCTACATACAGTAGCTCTACATACAGTAGCTCTACATACAGTAACTCTACATACAGTAACTCTACATACAGTAACTCTACATACAGTAGCTCTACATACAGTAACTCTACATACAGTAACTCTACATACAGTAACTCTACATACAGTAACTCTACATACAGTAACTCTACATACAGTAGCTCTACATACAGTAGCTCTACATACAGTAGCTCTACATACAGTAGCTCTACATACAGTAGCTCTACATACAGTAACTCTACATACAGTAACTCTACATACAGTAACTCTACATACAGTAGCTCTACATACAGTAGCTCTACATACAGTAGCTCTACATACAGTAACTCTACATACAGTAACTCTACATACAGTAGCTCTACATACAGTAGCTCTACATACAGTAGCTCTACATACAGTAGCTCTACATACAGTAGCTCTACATACAGTAGCTCTACATACAGTAGCTCTACATACAGTAACTCTACATACAGTAGCTCTACATACAGTAACTCTACATACAGTAGCTCTACATACAGTAGCTCTACATACAGTAGCTCTACATACAGTAGCTCTACATACAGTAGCTCTACATACAGTAGCTCTACATACAGTAGCTCTACATACAGTAGCTCTACATACAGTAGCTCTACATACAGTAACTCTACATACAGTAGCTCTACATACAGTAGCTCTACATACAGTAGCTCTACATACTACATACAGTAGCTCTACATACAGTAGCTCTACATACAGTAACTCTACATACAGTAGCTCTACATACAGTAACTCTACATACAGTAACTCTACATACAGTAACTCTACATACAGTAACTCTACATACAGTAGCTCTACATACAGTAACTCTACATACAGCAGCTCTACATACAGTAACTCTACATACTACATACAGTAACTCTACATACAGTAACTCTACATACAGTAGCTCTACATACAGTAACTCTACATACTACATACAGTAACTCTACATACAGTAGCTCTACATACAGTAGCTCTACATACAGTAACTCTACATACAGTAGCTCTACATACAGTAGCTCTACATACAGTAACTCTACATACAGTAACTCTACATACAGTAGCTCTACATACAGTAGCTCTACATACAGTAGCTCTACATACAGTAACTCTACATACAGTAGCTCTACATACAGTAACTCTACATACTACATACAGTAACTCTACATACAGTAGCTCTACATACTACATACAGTAGCTCTACATACAGTAACTCTACATACAGTAACTCTACATACAGTAGCTCTACATACAGTAACTCTACATACAGTAGCTCTACATACAGTAGCTCTACATACAGTAGCTCTACATACAGTAGCTCTACATACAGTAGCTCTACATACAGTAGCTCTACATACAGTAGCTCTACATACAGTAACTCTACATACAGTAGCTCTACATACAGTAGCTACCATACAGTAATTCATACAGTAGCTCTACATACAGTAACTCTACATACAGTAGCTCTACATACAGTAGCTCTACATACAGTAACTCTACATACAGTAACTCTACATACAGTAGCTCTACATACAGTAACTCTACATACAGTAGCTCTACATACAGTAGCTCTACATACAGTAGCTCTACATACAGTAACTCTACATACAGTAGCTCTACATACAGTAACTCTACATACAGTAGCTCTACATACAGTAGCTCTACATACAGTAACTCTACATACAGTAACTCTACATACAGTAGCTCTACATACAGTAATCTACATACAGTAGCTCTACATACAGTAGCTCTACATACAGTAGCTCTACATACAGTAACTCTACATACAGTAGCTCTACATACAGTAACTCTACATACAGTAGCTCTACATACAGTAGCTCTACATACAGTAACTCTACATACAGTACTCTACATACAGTAACTCTACATACAGTAGCTCTACATACAGTAGCTCTACATACAGTAGCTCTACATACAGTAACTCTACATACAGTAGCTCTACATACAGTAGCTCTACATACAGTAACTCTACATACAGTAGCTCTACATACAGTAACTCTACATACAGTAGCTCTACATACAGTAACTCTACATACAGTAGCTCTACATACAGTAGCTCTACATACAGTAGCTCTACATACAGTAGCTCTACATACAGTAACTCTACATACAGTACTCTACATACAGTAACTCTACATACAGTAGCTCTACATACAGTAGCTCTACATACAGTAGCTCTACATACAGTAGCTCTACATACAGTAACTCTACATACAGTAGCTCTACATACAGTAGCCTACATACAGTAACTCTACATACAGTAGCTCTACATACAGTAACTCATACTGTAGCTTACATACAGTACTCTACATACAGTAGCTCTACATACAGTAACTCTCTCAACTACATACAGTAGCTCTACATACAGTAGCTCTACATACAGTAACTCTACATACAGTAGCTCTACATACAGTAACTCTACATACAGTAGCTCTACATACAGTAGCTCTACATACAGTAACTCTACATACAGTAGCTCTACATACAGTACTCTACATACAGTAGCTCTACATACAGTAGCTCTACATACAGTAGCTCTACATACAGTAGCTCTACATACAGTAGCTCTACATACAGTAGCTCTACATACAGTAGCTCTACATACAGTAGCTCAACATAACTACATACAGTAGCTCTACATACAGTAGCTCTACATACAGTACTTATACTACATACAGTAGCTCTACATACAGTAGCTCTACATACAGTAACTCTACATACAGAAACTCTACATACAGAACTCTACATACAGTACTCTACATACAGTAGCTCTACATACAGTAAACCCTACAAGTCACTACAGTAACTCTACATACAGTAGCTCTACATACAGTAGCTCTACATACAGTAGCTCTACATACAGTAACTCTACGTATACAGTAGCTCTACATACAGTAGCTCTACATACAGTAGCTCTACATACAGTACAGCTCTACATACAGTAGCTCTACATACAGTACCTCTACATACAGTAGCTCTACATACAGTAGCTCTACATACAGTAACTCTACATACAGTAGCTCTACATACAGTAACTCTACATACAGTAACTCTACATACAGTAACTCTACATACAGTAGCTCTACATACAGTAACTCTACATACAGTAGCTCTACATACAGTAACTCTACATACAGTAGCTCTACATACAGTAACTCTACATACAGTAGCTCTACATACATACAGTAGCTCAACATACTACATACAGTAACTCTACATACAGTAACTCTACATACAGCAGCTCTACATACAGTAGCTCTACATACAGTAACTCTACATACAGTAACTCTACATACAGTAGCTCTACATACAGTAACTCTACATACAGTAACTCTACATACAGTAGCTCTACATACAGTAACTCTACATACAGTAGCTCTACATACAGTAGCTCTACATACAGTAGCTCTACATACAGTAGCTCTACATACAGTAACTCTACATACAGTAGCTCTACATACAGTAGCTCTACATACAGTAACTCTACATACAGTAGCTCTACATACAGTAACTCTACATACAGTAGCTCTACATACAGTAACTCTACATACAGTAACTCTACATACAGTAGCTCTACATACAGTAACTCTACATACTACATACAGTAACTCTACATACAGTAACTCTACATACAGTAGCTCTACATACAGTAGCTCTACATACAGTAGCTCTACATACAGTAGCTCTACATACAGTAGCTCTACATACAGTAGCTCTACATACAGTAACTCTACATACAGTAGCTCTACATACAGTAACTCTACATACAGTAGCTCTACATACAGTAGCTCTACATACAGTAACTCTACATACAGTAACTCTACATACAGTAACTCTACATACAGTAACTCTACATACAGTAGCTCTACATACAGTAGCTCTACATACAGTAACTCTACATACAGTAACTCTACATACAGCAGCTCTACATACAGTAACTCAACATACAGTAACTCTACATACAGTAGCTCTACATACAGTAACTCTACATACAGTAGCTCTACATACAGTAGCTCTACATACAGTAGCTCTACATACTACATACAGTAACTCTACATACAGTAGCTCTACATACAGTAGCTCTACATACAGTAACTCTACATACAGTAACTCTACATACAGTAGCTCTACATACAGCAGCTCTACATACAGTAGCTCTACATACAGCAGCTCTACATACAGTAACTCTACATACAGTAGCTCTACATACAGTAGCTCTACATACAGTAGCTCTACATACAGTAACTCTACATACAGTAGCTCTACATACAGTAACTCTACATACAGTAACTCTACATACAGTAACTCTACATACAGTAACTCTACATACAGTAACTCTACATACAGTAACTACATACAGTAACTCTACATACAGTAGCTCTACATACAGTAGCTCTACATACAGTAGCTCTACATACAGTAGCTCTACATACTACATACAGTAACTCTACATACAGTAGCTCTACATACAGTAACTCTACATACAGTAGCTCTACATACAGTAGCTCTACATACAGTAACTCTACATACAGTAACTCTACATACAGTAGCTCTACATACAGTAGCTCTACATACAGTAGCTCTACATACAGTAGCTCTACATACAGTAACTCTACATACAGTAGCTCTACATACAGTAACTCTACATACAGTAGCTCTACATACAGTAACTACATACAGTAGCTCTACATACAGTAACTCTACATACAGTAACTCTACATACAGCAGCTCTACATACAGTAGCTCTACATACAGTAGCTCTACATACAGTAACTCTACATACAGTAGCTCTACATACAGTAGCTCTACATACAGTAACTCTACATACAGTAGCTCTACATACAGTAGCTCTACATACAGTAGCTCTACATACAGTAGCTCTACATACAGTAGCTCTACATACAGTAGCTCTACATACAGTAGCTCTACATACAGTAGCTCTACATACAGTAACTCTACATACAGTAACTCTACATACAGTAGCTCTACATACAGTAACTCTACATACAGTAGCTCTACATACAGTAGCTCTACATACAGCAGCTCTACATACAGTAGCTCTACATACAGTAACTCTACATACAGTAGCTCTACATACAGTAGCTCTACATACAGTAGCTCTACATACAGTAACTCTACATACAGTAGCTCTACATACAGTAACTCTACATACAGTAGCTCTACATACAGTAGCTCTACATACAGTAGCTCTACATACAGTAACTCTACATACAGTAGCTCTACATACAGTAGCTCTACATACAGTAACTCTACATACAGTAGCTCTACATACAGTAGCTCTACATACAGTAACTCTACATACAGTAGCTCTACATACAGTAGCTCTACATACAGTAACTCTACATACAGTAGCTCTACATACAGTAACTCTACATACAGTAACTCTACATACAGTAGCTCTACATACAGTAGCTCTACATACAGTAGCTCTACATACAGTAGCTCTACATACAGTAGCTCTACATACAGTAGCTCTACATACAGTAGCTCTACATACAGTAGCTCTACATACAGTAACTCTACATACAGTAACTCTACATACAGCAGCTCTACATACAGTAGCTCTACATACAGCAGCTCTACATACAGTAACTCTACATACAGTAACTCTACATACAGTAGCTCTACATACAGTAGCTCTACATACAGTAGCTCTACATACAGTAACTCTACATACAGTAACTCTACATACAGTAACTCTACATACAGTAGCTCTACATACAGTAGCTCTACATACAGTAACTCTACATACAGTAGCTCTACATACAGTAGCTCTACATACAGTAGCTCTACATACAGTAGCTCTACATACTACATACAGTAACTCTACATACAGTAACTCTACATACAGTAGCTCTACATACAGTAGCTCTACATACAGTAACTCTACATACAGTAACTCTACATACAGTAGCTCTACATACAGTAACTCTACATACAGTAGCTCTACATACAGTAGCTCTACATACAGTAACTCTACATACAGTAGCTCTACATACAGTAACTCTACATACAGTAGCTCTACATACAGTAACTCTACATACAGTAGCTCTACATACAGTAACTCTACATACAGTAGCTCTACATACAGTAGCTCTACATACAGTAGCTCTACATACAGTAACTCTACATACAGTAACTCTACATACAGTAACTCTACATACAGTAGCTCTACATACAGTAGCTCTACATACAGTAGCTCTACATACAGTAGCTCTACATACAGTAACTCTACATACAGTAACTCTACATACAGTAACTCTACATACAGTAGCTCTACATACAGTAGCTCTACATACAGTAACTCTACATACAGTAACTCTACATACAGTAACTCTACATACAGTAGCTCTACATACAGTAGCTCTACATACAGTAACTCTACATACAGTAGCTCTACATACAGTAGCTCTACATACAGTAGCTCTACATACAGTAACTCTACATACAGTAGCTCTACATACAGTAACTCTACATACAGTAGCTCTACATACAGTAGCTCTACATACAGTAGCTCTACATACAGTAACTCTACATACTACATACAGTAGCTCTACATACAGTAGCTCTACATACTACATACAGTAGCTCTACATACAGTAGCTCAACATACTACATACAGTAGCTCTACATACAGTAGCTCTACATACTACATACAGTACCTCTACATACAGTAGCTCTACATACAGTAACTCTACATACAGTAGCTCTACATACAGTAACTCTACATACAGTAACTCTACATACAGTAACTCTACATACAGTAACTCTACATACAGTAACTCTACATACAGTAACTCTACATACAGTAGCTCTACATACAGTAGCTCTACATACAGTAGCTCTACATACAGTAACTCTACATACAGTAGCTCTACATACAGTAGCTCTACATACAGTAGCTCTACATACAGTAACTCTACATACAGTAGCTCTACATACAGTAGCTCTACATACAGTAGCTCTACATACAGTAGCTCTACATACAGTAACTCTACATACAGTATCTCTACATACAGTAGCTCTACATACAGTAACTCTACATACAGTAGCTCTACATACAGTAGCTCTACATACAGTAGCTCTACATACTACATACAGTAACTCTACATACAGTAACTCTACATACAGCAGCTCTACATACAGTAACTCTACATACAGTAGCTCTACATACAGTAGCTCTACATACTACATACAGTAACTCTACATACAGTACTCTACATACAGCAGCTCTACATACAGTAACTCTACATACAGTAACTCTACATACAGTAGCTCTACATACAGTAACTCTACATACAGTATCTCTACATACAGTAGCTCTACATACAGTAACTCTACATACAGTAGCTCTACATACAGTAGCTCTACATACAGTAGCTCTACATACAGTATCTCTACATACAGTAGCTCTACATACAGTAACTCTACATACAGTAGCTCTACATACAGTAGCTCTACATACAGTAGCTCTACATACTACATACAGTAGCTCTACATACAGTAGCTCTACATACAGTAACTCTACATACAGTAGCTCTACATACAGTAGCTCTACATACAGTAACTCTACATACAGTATCTCTACATACAGTAGCTCTACATACAGTAGCTCTACATACAGTAGCTCTACATACAGTAGCTCTACATACTACATACAGTAACTCTACATACAGTAGCTCTACATACAGTAGCTCTACATACTACATACAGTAACTCTACATACAGTAGCTCTACATACAGTAGCTCTACATACAGTAGCTCTACATACTACATACAGTAACTCTACATACTACATACAGTAACTCTACATACAGTAACTCTACATACAGTAGCTCTACATACAGTAGCTCTACATACAGTAGCTCTACATACAGTAGCTCTACATACAGTAGCTCTACATACAGTAGCTCTACATACAGTAACTCTACATACAGTAGCTCTACATACAGTAGCTCTACATACTACATACAGTAACTCTACATACTACATACAGTAACTCTACATACAGTAACTCTACATACAGTAGCTCTACATACAGTAGCTCTACATACAGTAAGCTCTACATACAGTAGCTCTACATACAGTAGCTCTACATACAGTAACTCTACATACAGTAGCTCTACATACAGTAGCTCTACATACAGTAACTCTACATACAGTAGCTCTACATACAGTAACTCTACATACAGTAGCTCTACATACAGTAGCTCTACATACAGTAACTCTACATACAGTAACTCTACATACAGTAGCTCTACATACAGTAGCTCTACATACAGTAGCTCTACATACAGTAGCTCTACATACAGTAGCTCTACATACAGTAACTCTACATACAGTAGCTCTACATACAGTAGCTCTACATACAGTAGCTCTACATACAGTAGCTCTACATACAGTAACTCTACATACAGTAACTCTACATACAGTAGCTCTACATACAGTAACTCTACATACAGTAACTCTACATACAGTAACTCTACATACAGTAACTCTACATACAGTAGCTCTACATACAGTAGCTCTACATACAGTAACTCTACATACAGTAGCTCTACATACAGTAGCTCTACATACAGTAACTCTACATACAGTAGCTCTACATACAGTAACTCTACATACAGTAGCTCTACATACAGTAACTCTACATACAGTAACTCTACATACAGTAACTCTACATACAGTAGCTCTACATACAGTAGCTCTACATACAGTAGCTCTACATACAGTAGCTCTACATACAGTAACTCTACATACAGTAGCTCTACATACAGTAACTCTACATACAGTAGCTCTACATACAGTAGCTCTACATACAGTAGCTCTACATACAGTAGCTCTACATACAGTAACTCTACATACAGTAGCTCTACATACAGTAACTCTACATACAGTAGCTCTACATACAGTAGCTCTACATACAGTAGCTCTACATACAGTAGCTCTACATACAGTAACTCTACATACAGTAGCTCTACATACAGTAACTCTACATACAGTAGCTCTACATACAGTAGCTCTACATACAGTAGCTCTACATACAGTAGCTCTACATACAGTAGCTCTACATACAGTAGCTCTACATACAGTAGCTCTACATACAGTAGCTCTACATACAGTAGCTCTACATACAGTAGCTCTACATACAGTAGCTCTACATACAGTAACTCTACATACAGTAACTCTACATACAGTAGCTCTACATACAGTAGCTCTACATACAGTAACTCTACATACAGTAGCTCTACATACAGTAGCTCTACATACAGTAACTCTACATACAGTAGCTCTACATACAGTAGCTCTACATACAGTAGCTCTACATACTACATACAGTAACTCTACATACAGTAGCTCTACATACAGTAGCTCTACATACTACATACAGTAACTCTACATACAGTAGCTCTACATACAGTAGCTCTACATACAGTAGCTCTACATACTACATACAGTAACTCTACATACAGTAACTCTACATACAGTAGCTCTACATACAGTAGCTCTACATACAGTAGCTCTACATACAGTAGCTCTACATACAGTAACTCTACATACAGTAGCTCTACATACAGTAGCTCTACATACAGTAACTCTACATACAGTAGCTCTACATACAGTAGCTCTACATACTACATACAGTAGCTCTACATACAGTAACTCTACATACAGTAACTCTACATACAGTAGCTCTACATACAGTAGCTCTACATACAGTAGCTCTACATACAGTAACTCTACATACAGTAGCTCTACATACAGTAGCTCTACATACAGTAACTCTACATACAGTAGCTCTACATACAGTAACTCTACATACAGTAGCTCTACATACAGTAACTCTACATACAGTAACTCTACATACAGTAACTCTACATACAGTAACTCTACATACAGTAGCTCTACATACAGTAACTCTACATACAGTAGCTCTACATACAGTAGCTCTACATACAGTAGCTCTACATACAGTAACTCTACATACAGTAGCTCTACATACAGTAGCTCTACATACAGTAACTCTACATACAGTAGCTCTACATACAGTAACTCTACATACAGTAGCTCTACATACAGTAGCTCTACATACAGTAGCTCTACATACAGTAGCTCTACATACAGTAGCTCTACATACAGTAACTCTACATACAGTAGCTCTACATACAGTAGCTCTACATACAGTAACTCTACATACAGTAGCTCTACATACAGTAACTCTACATACAGTAGCTCTACATACAGTAACTCTACATACAGTAGCTCTACATACAGTAGCTCTACATACAGTAACTCTACATACAGTAACTCTACATACAGTAACTCTACATACAGTAGCTCTACATACAAGTAGCTCTACATACAGTAGCTCTACATACAGTAACTCTACATACAGTAGCTCTACATACAGTAGCTCTACATACAGTAGCTCTACATACAGTAGCTCTACATACAGTAACTCTACATACAGTAGCTCTACATACAGTAGCTCTACATACAGTAAGCTCTACATACAGTAACTCTACATACAGTAGCTCTACATACAGTAGCTCTACATACAGTAACTCTACATACAGTAGCTCTACATACAGTAGCTCTACATACAGTAGCTCTACATACAGTAGCTCTACATACAGTAACTCTACATACAGTAGCTCTACATACAGTAACTCTACATACAGTAGCTCTACATACAGTAGCTCTACATACAGTAAGCTCTACATACAGTAGCTCTACATACAGTAGCTCTACATACAGTAGCTCTACATACAGTAACTCTACATACAGTAACTCTACATACAGTAGCTCTACATACAGTAACTCTACATACAGTAGCTCTACATACAGTAGCTCTACATACAGTAACTCTACATACAGTAACTCTACATACAGTAACTCTACATACAGTAACTCTACATACAGTAAGCTCTACATACAGTAACTCTACATACAGTAGCTCTACATACAGTAACTCTACATACAGTAGCTCTACATACAGTAGCTCTACATACAGTAACTCTACATACAGTAGCTCTACATACAGTAGCTCTACATACAGTAAGCTCTACATACAGTAGCTCTACATACAGTAAGCTCTACATACAGTAGCTCTACATACAGTAGCTCTACATACAGTAGCTCTACATACAGTAACTCTACATACAGTAGCTCTACATACAGTAGCTCTACATACAGTAACTCTACATACAGTAGCTCTACATACAGTAACTCTACATACAGTAGCTCTACATACAGTAGCTCTACATACAGTACTCTACATACAGTAGCTCTACATACAGTAACTCTACATACAGTAGCTCTACATACAGTAGCTCTACATACAGTAACTCTACATACAGTAGCTCTACATACAGTAGCTCTACATACAGTAACTCTACATACAGTAACTCTACATACAGTAACTCTACATACAGTAACTCTACATACAGTAACTCTACATACCTCTACATACAGTAGCTCTACATACAGTAACTCTACATACAGTAACTCTACATACAGTAGCTCTACATACAGTATCTCTACATAACTACATACAGTAGCTCTACATACAGTAGCTCTACATACAGTAACTCTACATACAGTAGCTCTACATACAGTAACTCTACATACAGTAACTCTACATACAGTAGCTCTACATACAGTAGCTCTACATACAGTAGCTCTACATACAGTAGCTCTACATACAGTAGCTCTACATACAGTAACTCTACATACAGTAACTCTACATACAGTAGCTCTACATACAGTAACTCTACATACAGTAACTCTACATACAGTAGCTCTACATACAGTAGCTCTACATACAGTAGCTCTACATACAGTAACTCTACATACAGTAACTCTACATACAGTAACTCTACATACAGTAGCTCTACATACAGTATCTCTACATACTACATACAGTAGCTCTACATACAGTAACTCTACATACAGTAGCTCTACATACAGTAACTCTACATACAGTAGCTCTACATACAGTAACTCTACATACAGTAGCTCTACATACAGTAGCTCTACATACAGTAGCTCTACATACAGTAGCTCTACATACAGTAACTCTACATACAGTAACTCTACATACAGTAGCTCTACATACAGTAACTCTACATACAGTAACTCTACATACAGTAGCTCTACATACAGTAGCTCTACATACAGTAGCTCTACATACAGTAACTCTACATACAGTAACTCTACATACAGTAGCTCTACATACAGTAGCTCTACATACAGTAGCTCTACATACAGTAGCTCTACATACAGTAACTCTACATACAGTAGCTCTACATACAGTAACTCTACATACAGTAGCTCTACATACAGTAACTCTACATACAGTAGCTCTACATACAGTAGCTCTACATACAGTAACTCTACATACAGTAGCTCTACATACAGTAGCTCTACATACAGTAGCTCTACATACAGTAGCTCTACATACAGTAGCTCTACATACAGTAGCTCTACATACAGTAGCTCTACATACAGTAGCTCTACATACAGTAGCTCTACATACAGTAGCTCTACATACAGTAGCTCTACATACAGTAGCTCTACATACAGTAGCTCTACATACAGTAACTCTACATACAGTAACTCTACATACATACTACATACAGTAGCTCTACATACAGTAACTCTACATACAGTAGCTCTACATACAGTAACTCTACATACAGTAACTCTACATACAGTAGCTCTACATACAGTAGCTCTACATACAGTAGCTCTACATACAGTAGCTCTACATACAGTAACTCTACATACAGTAGCTCTACATACAGTAGCTCTACATACAGTAGCTCTACATACAGTAACTCTACATACAGTAGCTCTACATACAGTAGCTCTACATACAGTAGCTCTACATACAGTAACTCTACATACAGTAGCTCTACATACAGTAACTCTACATACAGTAGCTCTACATACAGTAGCTCTACATACAGTAACTCTACATACAGTAGCTCTACATACAGTAACTCTACATACAGTAGCTCTACATACAGTAGCTCTACATACAGTAACTCTACATACAGTAGCTCTACATACAGTAGCTCTACATACAGTAGCTCTACATACAGTAGCTCTACATACAGTAACTCTACATACAGTAACTCTACATACAGTAGCTCTACATACAGTAGCTCTACATACAGTAGCTCTACATACAGTAACTCTACATACAGTAGCTCTACATACAGTAGCTCTACATACAGTAGCTCTACATACAGTAGCTCTACATACAGTAGCTCTACATACAGTAGCTCTACATACAGTACTCTACATACAGTAACTACATACAGTAGCTCTACATACAGTAGCTCTACATACAGTAGCTCTACATACAGTAGCTCTACATACAGTAGCTCTACATACAGTAGCTCTACATACAGTAACTCTACATACAGTAGCTCTACATACAGTAGCTCTACATACAGTAGCTCTACATACAGTAGCTCTACATACAGTAGCTCTACATACAGTAGCTCTACATACAGTAGCTCTACATACAGTAACTCTACATACAGTAGCTCTACATACAGTAGCTCTACATACAGTAGCTCTACATTACAATAATATACAGTAGCTCTACATACAGTAGCTCTACATACCTACATACAGTAGCTCTACATACAGTAGCTCTACATACAGTAGCTCTACATACTACATACAGTAGCTCTACATACAGTAGCTCTACATACAGTAGCTCTACATACAGTAACTCTACATACAGTAGCTCTACATACAGTAGCTCTACATACAGTAGCTCTACATACAGTAGCTCTACATACAGTAGCTCTACATACAGTAGCTCTACATACAGTAACTCTACATACAGTAGCTCTACATACAGTAACTCTACATACAGTAGCTCTACATACAGTAGCTCTACATACAGTAGCTCTACATACTACATACAGTAACTCTACATACAGTAGCTCTACATACTACATACAGTAGCTCTACATACAGTAGCTCTACATACTATTACAGTAGTTACATACAGTAGCTCTACATACAGTAGCTCTACATACAGTAGCTCTACATACAGTAGCTCTACATACAGTAGCTCTACATACAGTAGCTCTACATACAGTAGCTCTACATACAGTAACTCTACATACAGTAGCTCTACATACAGTAGCTCTACATACAGTAGCTCTACATACTACATACAGTAGCTCTACATACAGTAGCTCTACATACTGTAGCTCTACATACAGTAGCTCTACATACAGTAGCTCTACAAATAGCTCAGTCTACATACAGTAGCTCTACATACAGTAACTCTACATACAGTAGCTCTACATACAGTAACTCTACATACAGTAACTCTACATACAGTAGCTCTACATACAGTAGCTCTACATACAGTAACTCTACATACAGTAGCTCTACATACAGTAACTCTACATACAGTAGCTCTACATACAGTAGCTCTACATACAGTAGCTCTACATACAGTAGCTCTACATACAGTAACTCTACATACAGTAGCTCTACATACAGTAGCTCTACATACAGTAGCTCTACATACAGTAGCTCTACATACAGTAGCTCTACATACAGTAGCTCTACATACAGTAACTCTACATACAGTAACTCTACATACAGTAGCTCTACATACAGTAGCTCTACATACAGTAGCTCTACATACAGTAGCTCTACATACAGTAGCTCTACATACAGTAGCTCTACATACAGTAGCTCTACATACAGTAGCTCTACATACAGTAGCTCTACATACAGTAGCTCTACATACAGTAACTCTACATACAGTAGCTCTACATACAGTAGCTCTACATACAGTAGCTCTACATACAGTAGCTCTACATACAGTAGCTCTACATACAGTAACTCTACATACAGTAGCTCTACATACAGTAACTCTACATACAGTAACTCTACATACAGTAAGCTCTACATACAGTAGCTCTACATACAGTAACTCTACATACAGTAGCTCTACATACAGTGCTCTACATACAGTAACTCTACATACAGTACTCTACATACAGTAGCTCTACATACAGTAGCTCTACATACAGTAGCTCTACATACAGTAACTCTACATACAGTAGCTCTACATACAGTAGCTCTACATACAGTAGCTCTACATACAGTAGCTCTACATACAGTAACTCTACATACAGTAGCTCTACATACAGTAACTCTACATACAGTAGCTCTACATACAGTAGCTCTACATACAGTAACTCTACATACAGTAGCTCTACATACAGTAGCTCTACATACAGTAACTCTACATACAGTAGCTCTACATACAGTAACTCTACATACAGTAGCTCTACATACAGTAGCTCTACATACAGTAGCTCTACATACAGTAACCATCAAACTCTACATACAGTAGCTCTACATACAGTAGCTCTACATACAGTAACTCTACATACAGTAGCTCTACATACAGTAGCTCTACATACAGTAACTCTACATACAGTAGCTCTACATACAGTAACTCTACATACAGTAACTCTACATACAGTAGCTCTACATACAGTAACTCTACATACAGTAGCTCTACATACAGTACTCTACATACAGTAGCTCTACATACAGTAACTCTACATACAGTAACTCTACATACAGTACTCTACATACAGTAGCTCTACATACAGTAACTCTACATACAGTAGCTCTACATACAGTAGCTCTACATACAGTAACTCTACA
>NC_140173.1:147659369-147687688 GCF_963971535.1 Notolepis coatsorum | reverse complement strand
AATATCACCCCGTGCCCCCCCCGCCCCCCCCCCCCCGCCCTCTGTGCAGGAGGTGGCCTGCTGTGTCGTCTCTCTCGCTGCCGTCAGAAAGTCACGTTTCTATAGAAATATAGCCTAAAGAAACGCGACCCCACGGAGCGCCATGAATCTGACATTAATATGTGAATATATAACATGTGATGATGAATTTGAAAGGCTCTCGGGTCTTTCGAGACCCATGTGAAGTGACGACTTTTACAAGGGGAGTGCCGTCCATTTTTTTTAATGTCGCACATGTTGTTCTTGTATCCCGGCACAGTAGAGTTATGAACAGAACTCAAACTTATAACATATGGCGTATATCGTGCCAGTTAGGGTACCTTGTGTATACCGCACCTGTGTATACTGTATACTTGACTTACTCTTAGTATATATTCAGATTCTAAGTGTTACTGAACATATTTATTGTAACATATAATATAACTGATATACAGACCCTCATGTGCACCTTTGATCCCACTGCCTACGCTCACATGTGTATATCCGGAGTGAATTATATTGTTACACTGCTTATTTTTATCTTTACTATAATTATATTGCCTATATATTCATGTCTTCTACTATCACCCTGCCCATACTGTACCCCCCCCTCCCCCATGCTGCTATGTAGGAGAGAGAGATAGAGAGAGAGAGGGAGAGAGAGAAAGAGATAGAGAGAGAGAGATAGGGAGAGCGATAGGGAGAGAGAGACAGACAGAGACAGATAGAGAAATATAGAGAGAGACAGACAGAAAGAGAGAGATAGAGAGAAAGATAGACAGATATAGGAGAGAGAGATAGGGAGAGAGATACAGTAGAGAGAGAGAGAGAGAGATAGAGAGGGAGAGAGATATAGGGGGATAGAGAGAAAGATAGACAGAGATAGGGAGATAGAGTAGAGAGAGAGAGACAGATACAGTAGGGAGAGAGATAGGGAGATAGGGAGAGAGAGAGAGAGAGAGAGAGAGAAGAGAGAGAGAGAGAGAGAGAGAGAGAGAGAGAGAGAGAGAGAGAGAGAGAGAGAGAGAGAGAGAGAGAGAGAGAGAGAGAGAGAGAGAGAGAGAGAGAGAGTGAGAGAGAGAGAGAGAGAAGAGAGAGGGGAGGTTCATATGCAACAAGGCAAGGTCACAGGCTGGATTCTAACCCACGACGCCACCAGGACACGCCTCGCTTTGGGACATCGGAGAGACATCTGTCCTCCTCTCGTCTCCTCGTCCTCCGGGGGGGGGGGGGGGCAGGGAGGCCCTAATAAGCCCATGTATTATTCAGGGTGTATCTTGAGAGATCGAGGCTGACAACAGGCATGGTGTCGAGTGGGAGAGGAGGAGCGGTGATGATGACGAGTGGAGCCGTCTGGTTGGTCCTCAGACGTGATATCAATCCCACCGCTGGGACTCTGCCTCCGGGCTGGAGGAGAGGCACGTTTAGTGGAGACACACACAAGGCTGGAGGAGAGGCACGTTTAGTGGAGACACACACACAGACTGGAGGAGAGGCACGTTTAGTGGAGACACACACACAGACTGGAGGAGAGGCACGTTTAGTGGAGACACACACACAGAGGCTGGAGGAGAGGCACGTTTAGTGGAGACACACACAGAGACTGGAGGAGAGGCACGTTTAGTGGAGACACACACAGACTGGAGGAGAGGCACGTTTAGTGGAGACACACACAGACTGGAGGAGAGGCACGTTTAGTGGAGACACACACACAGACTGGAGGAGAGGCACGTTTAGTGGAGACACACAGACAGACTGGAGGAGAGGCACGTTTAGTGGAGACACACAGCTGGAGGAGAGGCACGTTTAGTGGAGAGACACAGGCTGGAGGAGAGGCACGTTTAGTGGAGAGACACAGACTGGAGGAGAGGCACGTTTAGTGGAGACACACAGGCTGGAGGAGAGGCACGTTTAGTGGAGACACACACACACAGACTGGAGGAGAGGAGGCACGTTTAGTGGAGACACACACACAGGCTGGAGGAGAGGCACGTTTAGTGGAGACACACACAGACTGGAGGAGAGGCACGTTTAGTGGAGACACACACAGAGGCTGGAGGAGAGGCACGTTTAGTGGAGACACACACACAGACTGGAGGAGAGGCACGTTTAGTGGAGACACACACACAGAGGCTGGAGGAGAGGCACGTTTAGTGGAGACACACACAGACTGGACGAACTAAAAAAACTAAAACGAAAACGAACGCAAAAAAGAACAAAAAAAAGCAAAAAGAACGCAAAAAAATTTACGAACTAAAACGAAAACGAACTAAAACGAAAACGAACGCAAAAAAAGAACAAAAAAAACCGAACAAAAAAACGAACGCAAAAAAACGAACGCAAAAAAATTTACGAACTAAAACGAAAACGAAAAAAAAAACGAACGCAAAAAAACGAAAAAAAAAATAATGCAAACTAATTAACGAACTAAAACGAAAATGCAAAAAAACAAACGCAAAAAAAGAATACAAAAAAAAGAACAAAAAAACGAACGCAAAAAAATTTACGAACTAAAACGAAAACGAGACACAGACTGGAGGAGAGGCACGTTTAGTGGAGACACACACAGACTGAGGAGAGGCACGTTTAGTGGAGACACACAGAGGCTGGAGGAGAGGCACGTTTAGTGGAGACACACACAGACTGAGGAGAGGCACGTTTAGTGGAGACACACAGAGGCTGGAGGAGAGGCACGTTTAGTGGAGACACACACACAGGCTGAGGAGAGGCACGTTTAGTGGAGACACACACACAGGCTGAGGAGAGGCATGTTTAGTGGAGACACACACAGGCTGGAGGAGAGGCACGTTTAGTGGAGACACACACACAGAGGCTGGAGGAGAGGCACGTTTAGTGGAGACACACACAGACTGAGGAGAGGCATGTTTAGTGGAGACACACACAGACTGGAGGAGAGGCACGTTTAGTGGAGACACACACACAGACTGGAGGAGAGGCACGTTTAGTGGAGACACACACACAGACTGGAGGAGAGGCACGTTTAGTGGAGACACACACAGGCTGGAGGAGAGGCACGTTTAGTGGAGACACACACACAGACTGGAGGAGAGGCACGTTTAGTGGAGACACACACAGAGACTGGAGGAGAGGCACGTTTAGTGGAGACACACACAGACTGGAGGAGAGGCACGTTTAGTGGAGACACACACACACAGACTGGAGGAGAGGCACGTTTAGTGGAGACACACACACAGACTGGAGGAGAGGCACGTTTAGTGGAGACACACACACAGACTGAGGAGAGGCACGTTTAGTGGAGACACACACACAGACTGGAGGAGAGGCACGTTTAGTGGAGACACACACAGACTGGAGGAGAGGCACGTTTAGTGGAGACACACACAGACTGGAGGAGAGGCACGTTTAGTGGAGACACACAGAGGCTGGAGGAGAGGCACGTTTAGTGGAGACACACACACAGACTGGAGGAGAGGCACGTTTAGTGGAGACACACACACAGACTGGAGGAGAGGCACGTTTAGTGGAGACACACAGAGGCTGGAGGAACTAAAAAAACTAAAACGAAAACGAACTAAAGCGAAAACTAAAGCAAAAAAGAACAAAAAAAAACGCCAAAAATAAACGCAAAAAAATTAACGAACTAAAACTAAAACAAACTAAAATGAAAATGAACGCAAAAAAACGAACAAAAAAAGAACGCAAAAAATGCAAAAAAAAATTAACAAACGAAAACGAAAAAGCAAAAAAAATAATGCAAAAAAACGAACAAAAAAACGAACGCAAAAAACAAACGCAAAAAAAAGAACACAAAAAAACGAAGGAAAAAAAATGAACGAACTAAAACGAAAACGAACTAAAGCGAAAACGAACGCAAAAAAGAACGAAAAAAAACGAACAGAAAAAGGATACTCTAATGCAGGATAGATGCAGGTTAATGATACTCTAATGCAGGATAGATGCAGGTTAATGATACTCTAATGCAGGATAGATGCAGGTTAATGATACTCTAATGCAGGATAGATGCAGGTTAATGATACTCTAATGCAGGATAGATGCAGGTTAATGATACTCTAATGCAGGATAGATGCAGGTTAATGATACTCTAATGCAGGATAGATGCAGGTTAATGATACTCTAATGCAGGATAGATGCAGGTTAATGATACTCTAATGCAGGATAGATGCAGGTTAATGATACTCTAATGCAGGATAGATGCAGGTTAATGATACTCTAATGCAGGATAGATGCAGGTTAATGATACTCTAATGCAGGATAGATGCAGGTTAATGATACTCTAAAGCAGGATAGATGCAGGTTAATGATACAGTATGTGCAAAAAAAGAATGAAAAAAAATTAACGAACTAAAACGAAAATGCAAAAAAACAAACGCAAAAAAAAGAATGCAAATAAATGTACGAACGAAAACGAAAACGAACGCAAAAAAAAGAACGAAAAATAAACGAACAAAAAAACGAACACAAAAAAACAAACGCAAAAAAACGAACAAAAAAACGAACGCAAAAAAATGAACGAATTAAAATGCAAAAAAACAAACGCAAAAAAAAGAATGCAAAAAAAAGAACACAAAAAAATGAACGAACTAAAACTAAAACGAACTAAAATGATAACGAGACACAGACTGGAGGAGAGGCACGTTTAGTGGAGACACACACACAGACTGGAGGAGAGAGGCACGTTTAGTGGAGACACACACACAGACTGGAGGAGAGGCACGTTTAGTGGAGACACACACAGACTGGAGGAGAGGCACGTTTAGTGGAGACACACACACAGACTGAGGAGAGAGGCACGTTTAGTGGAGACACACACACAGAGGCTGGAGGAGAGGCACGTTTAGTGGAGAGACACACAGACTGGAGGAGAGGCACGTTTAGTGGAGACACACACACAGACTGGAGGAGAGGCACGTTTAGTGGAGACACACAGAGGCTGGAGGAACTAAAAAAACGAAAACGAAAACGAACTAAAGCGAAAACTAAAGCAAAAAAGAACAAAAAAAAACGCCAAAAATAAACGCAAAAAAATTAACGAACTAAAACTAAAACAAACTAAAATGAAAATGAACGCAAAAAAACGAACAAAAAAAGAACGCAAAAAATGCAAAAAAAAATTAACAAACGAAAACGAAAAAGCAAAAAAAATAATGCAAAAAAACGAACAAAAAAACGAACGCAAAAAACAAACGCAAAAAAAAGAACACAAAAAAACGAAGGAAAAAAAATGAACGAACTAAAACGAAAACGAACTAAAGCGAAAACGAACGCAAAAAAGAACGAAAAAAAACGAACAGAAAAAGGATACTCTAATGCAGGATAGATGCAGGTTAATGATACTCTAATGCAGGATAGATGCAGGTTAATGATACTCTAATGCAGGATAGATGCAGGTTAATGATACTCTAATGCAGGATAGATGCAGGTTAATGATACTCTAATGCAGGATAGATGCAGGTTAATGATACTCTAATGCAGGATAGATGCAGGTTAATGATACTCTAATGCAGGATAGATGCAGGTTAATGATACTCTAATGCAGGATAGATGCAGGTTAATGATACTCTAATGCAGGATAGATGCAGGTTAATGATACTCTAATGCAGGATAGATGCAGGTTAATGATACTCTAAAGCAGGATAGATGCAGGTTAATGATACAGTATGTGCAAAAAAAGAATGAAAAAAAATTAACGAACTAAAACGAAAATGCAAAAAAACAAACGCAAAAAAAAGAATGCAAATAAATGTACGAACGAAAACGAAAACGAATGCAAAAAAAGAACGAAAAATAAACGAACAAAAAAACGAACACAAAAAAACAAACGCAAAAAAACGAACAAAAAAACGAACGCAAAAAAATGAACGAATTAAAATGCAAAAAAACAAACGCAAAAAAAAGAATGCAAAAAAAAGAACACAAAAAAATGAACGAACTAAAACTAAAACGAACTAAAATGATAACGAGACACAGACTGGAGGAGAGGCACGTTTAGTGGAGACACACACAGAGGCTGGAGGAGAGGCACGTTTAGTGGAGACACACACACAGACTGGAGGAGAGAGGCACGTTTAGTGGAGACACACACACAGGCTGGAGGAGAGGCACGTTTAGTGGAGACACACACAGACTGAGGAGAGGCACGTTTAGTGGAGACACACACACAGACTGAGGAGAGGCACGTTTAGTGGAGACACACACAGACTGGAGGAGAGAGGCACGTTTAGTGGAGACACACACACAGGCTGGAGGAGAGGCACGTTTAGTGGAGACACACACACAGACTGGAGGAGAGAGGCACGTTTAGTGGAGACACACACACAGGCTGGAGGAGAGGCACGTTTAGTGGAGACACACACACAGACTGGAGGAGAGGCACGTTTAGTGGAGACACACACAGACTGGAGGAGAGAGGCACGTTTAGTGGAGACACACACAGACTGGAGGAGAGGCACGTTTAGTGGAGACACACACAGGCTGGAGGAGAGGCACGTTTAGTGGAGACACACACAGACTGAGGAGAGGCACGTTTAGTGGAGACACACACAGACTGGAGGAGAGGCACGTTTAGTGGAGACACACACAGACTGGAGGAGAGGCACGTTTAGTGGAGACACACACACAGACTGGAGGAGAGGCACGTTTAGTGGAGACACACAGACAGACTGGAGGAGAGGCACGTTTAGTGGAGACACACAGGCTGGAGGAGAGGCACGTTTAGTGGAGAGACACAGGCTGGAGGAGAGGCACGTTTAGTGGAGAGACACAGACTGGAGGAGAGGCACGTTTAGTGGAGACACACAGGCTGGAGGAGAGGCACGTTTAGTGGAGACACACACACACAGACTGGAGGAGAGGAGGCACGTTTAGTGGAGACACACACACAGGCTGGAGGAGAGGCACGTTTAGTGGAGACACACACAGAGGCTGGAGGAGAGGCACGTTTAGTGGAGACACACACACAGACTGGAGGAGAGGCACGTTTAGTGGAGACACACACACAGAGGCTGGAGGAGAGGCACGTTTAGTGGAGACACACACAGACTGGACGAACTAAAAAAACTAAAACGAAAACGAACGCAAAAAAGAACAAAAAAAAAGCAAAAAAGAACGCAAAAAAATTTACGAACTAAAACGAAAACGAACGAAAACGAAAACGAACGCAAAAAAAGAACAAAAAAAACCGAACAAAAAAACGAACGCAAAAAAACGAACGCAAAAAAATTTACGAACTAAAACGAAAACGAAAAAAAAAACGAACGCAAAAAAACGAAAAAAAAAATAATGCAAACTAATTAACGAACTAAAACGAAAATGCAAAAAAACAAACGCAAAAAAAAGAATACAAAAAAAAGAACAAAAAAACGAACGCAAAAAAATTTACGAACTAAAACGAAAACGAGACACAGACTGGAGGAGAGGCACGTTTAGTGGAGACACACACAGACTGAGGAGAGGCACGTTTAGTGGAGACACACACAGACTGAGGAGAGGCACGTTTAGTGGAGACACACAGAGGCTGGAGGAGAGGCACGTTTAGTGGAGACACACAGAGGCTGGAGGAGAGGCACGTTTAGTGGAGACACACACACAGGCTGAGGAGAGGCACGTTTAGTGGAGACACACACAGACTGAGGAGAGGCACGTTTAGTGGAGACACACACAGACTGAGGAGAGGCATGTTTAGTGGAGACACACACAGACTGGAGGAGAGGCACGTTTAGTGGAGACACACACACAGACTGGAGGAGAGGCACGTTTAGTGGAGACACACACAGACTGGAGGAGAGGCACGTTTAGTGGAGACACACACACAGACTGGAGGAGAGGCACGTTTAGTGGAGACACACACAGACTGGAGGAGAGGCACGTTTAGTGGAGACACACACAGGCTGGAGGAGAGGCACGTTTAGTGGAGACACACACACAGACTGGAGGAGAGGCACGTTTAGTGGAGACACACACAGACTGGAGGAGAGGCACGTTTAGTGGAGACACACACAGGCTGGAGGAGAGGCACGTTTAGTGGAGACACACACAGACTGAGGAGAGGCACGTTTAGTGGAGACACACACACAGACTGGAGGAGAGGCACGTTTAGTGGAGACACACACACAGACTGGAGGAGAGGCACGTTTAGTGGAGACACACACACAGAGGCTGGAGGAGAGGCACGTTTAGTGGAGACACACACAGGCTGGAGGAGAGGCACGTTTAGTGGAGACACACAGAGGCTGGAGGAGAGGCACGTTTAGTGGAGACACACACAGACTGAGGAGAGGCACGTTTAGTGGAGACACACACAGTGTAGCGCAAAAAAATTAACGAACTAAAACTAAAACGAACTAAAATGAAAACGAACGCAAAAAAACGCAAAAAAAACCGCAAAAAAAAACGCAAAAAAATTAACAAACTAAAACGAAAACGCAAAAAAAATAATGCAAAAAAACGAACAAAAAAACGAAGGAAAAAAAATGAACGAACTAAAGCGAAAACGAACGCAAAAAAAACGAACAGAAAAAGGATACTCTAATGCAGGATAGATGCAGGTTAATGATACTCTAATGCAGGATAGATGCAGGTTAATGATACAGTATGTGCAAAAAAAGAACGAAAAAAAATGAACGAACTAAAACGAAAATGCAAAAAAACAAACGCAAAAAAAAGAATGCAAATAAATGTACGAACTAAAACGAAAACGAACGCAAAAAAAGAACGAAAAATAAACGAACCAAAAAACGAACACAAAAAAACGAATGCAAAAAAACGAACAAAAAAACGAACGCAAAAAAATGAACGAATTAAAATGCAAAAAAACAAACGCAAAAAAAAGAACACAAAAAAATGAACGAACTAAAACTAAAACGAACTAAAATGATAACGAGACACAGACTGAGGAGAGGCACGTTTAGTGGAGACACACACACAGGCTGGAGGAGAGGCACGTTTAGTGGAGACACACACACAGGCTGGAGGAGAGGCACGTTTAGTGGAGACACACACACAGACTGGAGGAGAGGCACGTTTAGTGGAGACACACACAGAGACTGGAGGAGAGGCACGTTTAGTGGAGACACACACAGGCTGGAGGAGAGGCACGTTTAGTGGAGACACACACAGAGGCTGGAGGAGAGGCACGTTTAGTGGAGACACACACACAGACTGGAGGAGAGGCACGTTTAGTGGAGACACACACAGACTGGAGGAGAGGCACGTTTAGTGGAGACACACACAGAGACTGGAGGAGAGGCACGTTTAGTGGAGACACACACAGAGGCTGGAGGAGAGGCACGTTTAGTGGAGACACACACAGAGGCTGGAGGAGAGGCACGTTTAGTGGAGACACACACACAGACTGGAGGAGAGGCACGTTTAGTGGAGACACACACACAGACTGGAGGAGAGGCACGTTTAGTGGAGACACACACACAGAGGCTGGAGGAACTAAAAAAACTAAAACGAAAACGAACTAAAGCGAAAACTAAAGCAAAAAAGAACAAAAAAAACAAACAAAAAAACACAAAAAAAATTAACAAACTAAAACTAAAACGAACTAAAATGAAAACGAACGCAGAAAAAAGAACAAAAAAAGAACGCAAAAAAACGAAAAAAATAAATTAACAAACTAAAACGAAAACGCAAAAAAAATAATGCAAAAAAACGAACAAAAAAACTAACGCAAAAAACAAACGCAAAAAAAAGAACACAAAAAAACGAAGGAAAAAAAATGAACGAACTAAAACGAAAACGAACTAAAGCGAAAACGAACGCAAAAAAGAACGAAAAAAAACGAACAGAAAAAGGATACTCTAATGCAGGATAGATGCAGGTTAATGATACTCTAATGCAGGATAGATGCAGGTTAATGATACTCTAATGCAGGATAGATGCAGGTTAATGATACTCTAATGCAGGATAGATGCAGGTTAATGATACTCTAATGCAGGATAGATGCAGGTTAATGATACAGTATGTGCAAAAAAAGAACGAAAAAAAATTAACGAACTAAAACGAAAATGCAAAAAAAAGAATGCAAATAAATGTACGAACTAAAACTAAAACGAACGCAAAAAAAGAACGAAAAATAAACGAACAAAAAAACGAACACAAAAAAACGAACGCAAAAAAACGAACAAAAAAATTAACGCAAAAAAATGAACGAATTAAAATGCAAAAAAACAAACACAAAAAAAAGAATGCAAAAAAAAGAACACAAAAAAATGAACGAACTAAAACTAAAACGAACTAAAATGATAACGAGACACAGACTGAGGAGAGGCACGTTTAGTGGAGACACACACACAGACTGGAGGAGAGGCACGTTTAGTGGAGACACACACAGACTGGAGGAGAGGCACGTTTAGTGGAGACACACACACAGGCTGGAGGAGAGGCACGTTTAGTGGAGACACACAGAGGCTGGAGGAGAGGCACGTTTAGTGGAGACACACACACAGACTGGAGGAGAGGCACGTTTAGTGGAGACACACACACAGACTGGAGGAGAGGCACGTTTAGTGGAGACACACACAGACTGGAGGAGAGGCACGTTTAGTGGAGACACACACACAGGCTGGAGGAGAGGCACGTTTAGTGGAGACACACAGAGGCTGGAGGAGAGGCACGTTTAGTGGAGACACACACACAGACTGGAGGAGAGGCACGTTTAGTGGAGACACACACACAGACTGGAGGAGAGGCACGTTTAGTGGAGACACACACAGACTGGAGGAGAGGCACGTTTAGTGGAGACACACAGAGGCTGGAGGAGAGGCACGTTTAGTGGAGACACACACAGACTGGAGGAGAGGCACGTTTAGTGGAGACACACACACAGGCTGGAGGAGAGGCACGTTTAGTGGAGACACACACAGACTGGAGGAGAGGCACGTTTAGTGGAGACACACACAGACTGGAGGAGAGGCACGTTTAGTGGAGACACACACAGGCTGGAGGAGAGGCACGTTTAGTGGAGACACACACACAGACTGGAGGAGAGGCACGTTTAGTGGAGACACACACACAGAGACTGGAGGAGAGGCACGTTTAGTGGAGACACACACACAGAGACTGGAGGAGAGGCACGTTTAGTGGAGACACACAGAGGCTGGAGGAACTAAAAAAATGAAAACGAAAACGAACTAAAATGAAAACGAACGCAAAAAAACGAACAAAAAAAGAACGCAAAAAAAACGCAACAAAAAAATTAACAAACTAAAACGAAAACGCAAAAAAATAATGCAAAAAAACGAACAAAAAAACGAACGCAAAAAACAAACGCAAAAAAAGAACACAAAAAAACGAAGGAAAAAAAATGAACGAACTAAAACGAAAACGAACTAAAGCGAAAACGAACGCAAAAAAGAACGAAAAAAAAGAACAGAAAAAGGATACTCTAATGCAGGATAGATGCAGGTTAATGATACTCTAATGCAGGATAGATGCCGGTTAATGATACAGTATGTGCAAAAAAAGAACGAAAGAAAATTAACGAACTAAAACGAAAATGCAAAAAAAAAACGCAAAAAAAATAATGCAAATAAATGTACAAACTAAAACGAAAACGAACGCAAAAAAAGAACGAAAAATAAACGAACAAAAAAACGAACACAAAAAAATGAACGCAAAAAAACGAACAAAAACGAACGCAAAAAAATGAACGAATTAAAATGCAAAAAAACAAACGCAAAAAAAAGAATGCAAAAAAAAGAACACAAAAAAATGAACGAACTAAAACTAAAACGAACTAAAATGATAACGAGACACAGACTGAGGAGAGGCACGTTTAGTGGAGACACACACAGACTGGAGGAGAGGCACGTTTAGTGGAGACACACACACAGGCTGGAGGAGAGGCACGTTTAGTGGAGACACACACACAGGCTGGAGGAGAGGCACGTTTAGTGGAGACACACACACAGGCTGGAGGAGAGGCACGTTTAGTGGAGACACACACAGAGACTGGAGGAGAGGCATGTTTAGTGGAGACACACACAGAGGCTGGAGGAGAGGCACGTTTAGTGGAGACACACACACAGACTGGAGGAGAGGCACGTTTAGTGGAGACACACACAGAGGCTGGAGGAGAGGCACGTTTAGTGGAGACACACACACACAGACTGGAGGAGAGGCACGTTTAGTGGAGACACACAGACAGGCTGGAGGAGAGGCACGTTTAGTGGAGACACACACAGAGACTGGAGGAGAGGCACGTTTAGTGGAGACACACACAGACTGGAGGAGAGGCACGTTTAGTGGAGACACACACAGACTGGAGGAGAGGCACGTTTAGTGGAGACACACACAGACTGGAGGAGAGGCACGTTTAGTGGAGACACACAGAGGCTGGAGGAACTAAAAAAACTAAAACGAAAACGAACTAAAGCGAAAACTAAAGCAAAAAAGAACAAAAAAACGCAAAAAAAAACGCAAAAAAATTTACGAACTAAAACTAAAACGAACTAAAATGAAAACGAACGCAAAAAAACGAACAAAAAAAGAACGCACAAAAAAATGCAAAAAAAAATTAACAAACTAAAACGAAAACGCAAAAAAAATAATGCAAAAAAACGAACAAAAAAAACTAACGCAAAAAACAAACGCAAAAAAAAGAACACAAAAAAACGAAGGAAAAAAAATGAACGAACTAAAACGAAAACGAACTAAAGCGAAAACGAACGCAAAAAAGAACGAAAAAAAACGAACAGAAAAAGGATACTCTAATGCAGGATAGATGCAGGTTAATGATACTCTAATGCAGGATAGATGCAGGTTAATGATACTCTAATGCAGGATAGATGCAGGTTAATGATAGATGCAGGTTAATGATACTCTAATGCAGGATAGATGCAGGTTAATGATACTCTAATGCAGGATAGATGCAGGTTAATGATACTCTAATGCAGGATAGATGCAGGTTAATGATACAGTATGTGCAAAAAAAGAACGAAAAAAAATTAACGAACTAAAACGAAAATGCAAAAAAACAAACGCAAAAAAAGAATGCAAATAAATGTACGAACTAAAACAAAAACGAACGCAAAAAAAAGAACGAAAAATAAACGAACAAAAAAACGAACGCAAAAAAACGAACAAAAAAACGAACGCAAAAAAATGAACGAATTAAAATGCAAAAAAACAAACGCAAAAAAAAGAATGCAAAAAAAAGAACACAAAAAAATTAACGAACTAAAACTAAAACGAACTAAAATGATAACGAGACACAGACTGGAGGAGAGGCACGTTTAGTGGAGACACACACACAGACTGGAGGAGAGGCACGTTTAGTGGAGACACACACAGACTGAGGAGAGGCACGTTTAGTGGAGACACACAGACAGACTGGAGGAGAGGCACGTTTAGTGGAGAGACACACACAGACTGGAGGAGAGGCACGTTTAGTGGAGACACACACACAGACTGGAGGAGAGGCACGTTTAGTGGAGACACACACAGACTGAGGAGAGGCACGTTTAGTGGAGACACACAGACAGACTGGAGGAGAGGCACGTTTAGTGGAGACACACACACAGGCTGGAGGAGAGGCACGTTTAGTGGAGACACACACACAGGCTGAGGAGAGGCACGTTTAGTGGAGACACACAGGCTGGAGGAGAGGCACGTTTAGTGGAGACACACACACAGGCTGAGGAGAGGCACGTTTAGTGGAGACACACAGGCTGGAGGAGAGGCACGTTTAGTGGAGACACACACAGAGACTGAGGAGAGGCACGTTTAGTGGAGACACACACAGAGACTGAGGAGAGGCACGTTTAGTGGAGACACACACAGACTGGAGGAGAGGCACGTTTAGTGGAGACACACACAGACTGAGGAGAGGCACGTTTAGTGGAGACACACAGGCTGGAGGAGAGGCACGTTTAGTGGAGACACACAGAGGCTGGAGGAACTAAAAAAACTAAAACGAAAACGAACTAAAGCGAAAACTAAAGCAAAAAAGAACAAAAAAACGAAAAAAACCGCAAAAAAATTAACAAACTAAAACTAAAACGAACTAAAATGAAAACGAACGCAAAAAAACGAACAAAAAAAGAACGAAAAAAAAACGCAAAAAAAAATTAACAAACTAAAACGAAAACGCAAAAAAAATAATGCAAAAAAACGAACAAAAAAACTAACGCAAAAAACAAACGCAAAAAAAAGAACACAAAAAAACGAAGGAAAAAAATGAACGAACTAAATCGAAAACGAACTAAAGCGAAAACGAACGCAAAAAAGAACGAAAAAAAACGAACAGAAAAACGATACTCAATTGCAGGATAGATGCAGGTTAATGATACTCTAATGCAGGATAGATGCAGGTTAATGATACTCTAATGCAGGATAGATGCAGGTTAATGATACAGTATGTGCAAAAAAAGAACGAAAAAAAATTAACGAACTAAAACGAAAATGCAAAAAAACAAACGCAAAAAAAAGAATGCAAATAAATGTACGAACTAAAACGAAAACGAACGCAAAAAAAAGAACAAATAATAAACGAACAAAAAAACGAACACAAAAAAACGAACGCAAAAAAACGAACAAAAAACGAACGCAAAAAAATGAACGAATTAAAATGCAAAAAAACAAACGCAAAAAAAAGAATGCAAAAAAAAGAACACAAAAAAATGAACGAACTAAAACTAAAACGAACTAAAATGAGAACGAGACACAGACTGAGGAGAGGCACGTTTAGTGGAGACACACACACAGACTGGAGGAGAGGAGGCACGTTTAGTGGAGACGGCGCTGCCTTGCTGAGATGATAATAGCACTTCAAAACGCGCTGCTGTGTTGTGAACTATAACATTAATTTCGCTGCTGCTGCTGATGCATAATGTATGAATGAATGAATGGTGAGTTGTTTAAAATGACAACATATACACGTGTTAATTATTTATCGGATTGATCCGAGAGACAGAGAGAGAGATTGCTCCAGAGCATTTATTAACGTTACGTTACATTTTCAACTCGACCTAACGTGAACCCCTTGCGAGTCTGCGACCCACCAATGGACGATAGTACCAGCCGCCACTGGCTGCAGCTGGTTCTGGCTGCAGCTGGTTTGAAAGCGAAAGTAAACCGGCTTCTCTGCTGGCTGTGGCTCCAGGGAGTTGGAACAGTTCTGGCTCGGCTATAGTTTCTTTTCTATCTTTTGCGCTTTTTTGGTGGACAAACCACCGCACATGTGCACCGTGACTCGCGACTGGAGACTAGCTCTGCTGCTCTAACGTACCAGACCTCTACTGCCGTGTGAACGTACACAACACTCTTAACGTATCAGACGGTAACGGCTTGAGAACACGGTTCCTCTGGGAACTCAAATCGGGGGGGGGGGGGGGGGGGGGGTTATACTGTATGACTCTTTGTCTGAGCTTATACCAGAAGAATTGATTCCCCATTCAAACCATTCAAACCATTGGTCCCTTTCTCCCAGTCTGTCATCCTGCTCCCCCCCCCCCCTGTCTCTCTCTCCTCACCATGGATCCAGCGCTGTCTAATAACCTCCGCTGGAGACAGTTATACAAATGAGGTTTCAAAGACCCAGTGTGGTTCTCCTCGTTTCAATCAGCCGGGCCAATTAGGCTTCCTGAGAGCTTTGTGCTGCGACTGTGTGAGAGGCTGGGAGAGAGAGAGGCTGAGAGAGAGAGAGAGCCTTGGACCTTCCAGCCAACGTGGAGATTCCTTTAGACCAGCTGTGTGTGTATGTGTGTGTATATGTGTGTGTGTGTGTGTGTGTGTGTGTGTGTGTGCGTGTATATGTATGTATGTGTGTGTGTGTCTGTGAGTGTGTATGTGTGTGTGTTTGTATGTGTGTGTGTGTGTGTGTGTGTGTGTGTGTGTGTCTATAATATAATTATGTGTGTGTGTGTGTGTCTATATGTGTGTGTATGTGTGTGTCTGTATGTGTGTGTGTGTGTGTGTGTGTGTGTGTGTGTGTGTGTGTGTGTGTGTGTGTATGTATGTGTGTGTGTGTTTATGTGTGTAATGTAGAAATCGCCGGAAAGGAGAAAAGCACAATTTCTATCTTGCGACGTGTATATGTGTGTGTGTCTATATAGATGTGTGTGTGCGTCTATATGTATGTGTGTGTGTGTGTGTGTGTGTTTATGTGTGTACATGTATATGTGTGTGTGTGCATGTGTATATGTATGTGTGTGTGGTCTGAATTGTGTAATTGCACAAGTACAAAGTGCAGAATCCTTAACACCAGCGGTGTGTATGCTGGTGTGTGTGTGTGTGTGTGTGTGTGTGTGTGTGTGTGTGTGTGTGTGTGTGGTGTGCTCTGAATGGTGGATGAACTATACACAATGAGCACATTGGACACATTCAGGACCATCTTTGTGTGTGTGTGTCTTTGTGTGTGTGCGTGTGCACGTGTCCCGCGCGCGTGTGTGTGTGTGTGTGATAGTGTGTGATTTAGCGCCGGGGCGGCTGATGGCTGCAGGGTGTCATGTTACATACATGAGCTCATTAGTGACGCTCACATTCCCCGCTCCGCATCCTGACTGCTGCTAACCCAGTGCTGTCAGGAGCAGGGAGCTCAGTCTGAGCAGCCAGGGGTGGAGCTTCCTACAGGCGACATATAGGCCCTGAGGGGGGCGCCAAAAACTGTGCCCAGCTATTTTTTTTTTTTAAATAAAATTATATATATTACATATAAATATTATAATTTTTTATTTTTTTTTTTTACTTTATTTCGGACATGTAAATAAATACAAACAATATACAATCAAAACAAGACATTGATCTCAAGAAATTAAATGGAAAATAAATAAACTAAAGGAAAACATAACTCAATTTACATGTTCGAAAAGGAGTAGGAAGAAGAAGAAGTATAGTTACACTTATTGAATACTACCCCTTTTCCACTACTCAAAATTAGTGTACCAATTTAAAACTTTACAAAACAAATATATCTATACGCAAAAAAATGTAAACGCCCGTGAATGTCAAATCCCTTCCTCATCCCTGTATTTCCTTCTATATCTGTAACAAGGGGGGGGGGGGGGTGATACGGGTGACCGTCGGTAGTGTGATAGTAAAGGGTTAACCTTCTGTAGTGTGGCAGTGAAAGGGTTAATGTTGGTTTGCTGCACCAGACTGTTTACCGTCGTTTGGATGATGGTTCCAGTGACATCATGGGATGAACGTTCCAGTGACATCATGGGATGAACGTTCCAACCTTTGAATCTCAAACAGGAAGTGATGTGTTGCTTGTGGCTTGCCCTCACTTTGTCCTACCTGTGGTTCACTCCTGTGTTGTAGCATCTGTGGCTCTTTCTCTGGTCTGCATCCCCTTAACAAGTGTGTGTATTGAGTGGTACTGTATTGTTGTACCCATTCTGCAATCTGTTAATAACATTTTCAATCAATCAATCAATCGAGAGAGAGTCGAGAGAGAGAGAGAGAGACAGCTGTGATTCTCTTCTGTCACTTCAGTTTCTCAGCTCATCATCAGGACCATAATCATATCATCATAATCATTACCTTTCCTCTGCCTCCCTCCATGAACAGTACAGTATATATATACAGTATATATATATATATACAGTATATATACAGTCTATAGATAGATAGATAATGACTTGGTTGGTTTTTAGGGGCGTTTGGAGCTGTGATTTGTTGCTAGGATACGCCGCGTGGGTAATATCAGTGGATGGATGGGGTGGTAAATGAAGTGTAAGTAAATGTCTGCTCTCTCTCTCTCCCCCCAACCCTCTCTCTCCCTCTCCCCCCTCTCTCCCCCCCTCTCTCCCCCCCTCTCTCTCTCTCTCACCCCCCCTCTCTCCCCCCTCTCTCTCCCCTCCTCTCTCTCCCCCTCTCCCCCCTCTCTCTCTCCCCCCTCTCTCCTCCCCCCTCTCTCCTCCCCCTCTCTCTCCCCCACCCCCCTCTCTCTCCCCTCCCCCCCTCTATTTCTCCGCCTCCCCCTCTATCTCCCCCCCCCTCTCTCCTCCCCCTCTCTCTCCCCCTCCCCCCTCTCTCTCCCCCTCCCCCTCTATTTCTCCGCCTCCCCTCTATCTCTCCCCCCCTCTCTCCTCCCCCCTCTCTCTCCCCCTCCCCCCTCTATTTCTCCCCTCCCCTCTATCTCTCCCCCCCTCTCTCCTCCCCCCTCTCTCTCCCCCCTCTATTTCTCCCCTCCCCTCTATCTCCCCCCCCCTCTCTCCTCCCCCCTCTCTCTCCCCCTCCCCCCTCTATTTCTCCCCTCCCCTCTATCTCTCTCTCCCTCCCCTCCATACAGAAAGCAGTCTGAAAGATAATACCACCAAGTACATAGAGCTGCTGGAAGACCGACTGCACAGGTAAAGACCCTCTTCTCCCTCTCCTAATGTGCAACAGTGGCTCAGGAAGTAGAGCAGTCGTCTGGCAATCCGGAGGTTCCCAGTTCGATTCCCGCTCCTCCCGGGCAGCGTGTCCAAGTGTCCTTGAGCAAGACACTTAACCCCTAATTGCTCCCGATGAGCAGGTTGGCACCTTGCATGGTTGCCTCCGCCGTCGGTGTGTGTGAGTGAATGGGTAAAATGTGAGGAACAAAATGTAAAGCGCCCCCCCACACACACACTCCCTCACTGGTAAAGAGCCTCTTCTCCCTCTCCTTTGTCCCCCCCCCCCCTTTACAAGGTCCCTTGTAAAGAAACAATAACATTCTTTTTTTGCATTTTATTGCTTTATTGGATAGACAGAGAGGATGGATGGGAGAAGATATGGGGAGGAGACATTCGGGCAAATGTCGACTCGCCGGGTCGGGAGTCGAACCTGGGACGGCCGCGTTGCACGTGCGCGTGCGTTACGTGGTGCGCCACCCCGACATTCCACAGTCTTAACGGCGGGGTTGCAGTGTTCATCAAACCGTTTGATAATGTCAGCTACCTTCCAGGTAGCCTTAGCTACATCACCCGTCAGCGTACCCGACCGACAGTCCTCTGCCACGCTCGCCAGCCAGAGAGCGGAAAAGTCGCACTTTTTTTTCTTTTCATCGTCACCGCCAACTAGGGCTGTCCCTGACTAAGGATTTGGATGGTCGACTACGATTGGCCAAAATTTGCCGTTAGTCGACTATTGGTCGACAAAAAAAAATATATATATAATATTTAAAAAATATATATATATTTTTATAATATATATATATTTTTTTTATATATATTCGACTAAGAGGTTGGCAGTCGACTACGGCTCCTTTCGACCGATTAGTCGACTAATCGACTAATAGGGGTCAGCCCTACCGCCAACTGATAAATCCACATAGAGCACAAACTCGTCCCTCCGTGTCTTCCATGTCCGTGAAAGATTTACTTGAGTCCGGGCACAACGTTTGGTGGTGGTCTTAATCCTTCCATGTCGCGAGGGGAAAACGTAATAGCTAGCGCTTATATGCTAGTATGCTAACGATCTCTTCCCTTCCGCCGGAACTGTGGCTGCTCGCGATACTTCGCCGGCCAGGTTCACGTCCGCCGTCGCCCTGTTTTAGTATTAGGGGTGTAACGATGCGACCTCACAACGATTCAATTCGATTACGATTCTTCAGGCAACGATTCACTGCATCATGAAATCTCTTCATTTGACCACGATTCGATTAGATACATTTTCTATCAGTTAATTCCCCAAAACATTTTGAATACACAAATGTGGCTGGGGGAACTGATTCACTCAGCATGAATGGACTATAGGTCAATAAAAACAACACACACACAAAAAAAGATTAAATATATATATATATATATTCTTTTTTATTATTTTTTATTATAATCAATTCTAATCTATTCTACCATTTTCAAATCGATGCAGTTGAATCGTCCTGAATGTCCTATACAGATGAAGACCACTGTTTTCATTATTTCTACCCAACTGGGTATGGGATTTATTCAGCGTGTTCACAATACAGGTGTCCTCTCCTCATAACCTGGTGCAGCACACATAACCCCCCGTGTGGCAACAAGCCTAAACAATAGTTCCTATTGTAACAGACTAGACAGACAACACGTCGTTTGAGTAGATCGAGTAAACGTCACGTGTTCGAGTAAATCCTTAACGACCAATCAATCGATTTTCGATTAATTGTTAACATCCCTAGTACTGTATATTCACTATAGTACTATGTATTCACTATATTACTGTATATTCACTATAGTACTGTATATTCACTATAGTACTGTGTATTCACTATACATGTATTCACTATAGTACTATGTATTCACTATATTACTGTATATTCACTATAGTACTGTATATTCACTATAGTACTGTATATTCACTGTATTACTGTATATTCACTATAGTGCTGTATATTCACTATAGTACTATATATTCACTATAGTACTATATATTCACTATATACTGTATATTCACTATATTACTATATATTCACTATATTACTGTATATTCACTATAGTACTGTATATTCACTATAAATCAAATCAAATCAAATTTATTTATAGGGCCCGACAACACACGTTAATGTCCCCATGGGCCGTACAGGTCTTCTTTAAACAAGTCAAGAAGACAACATAACAATAAGTCAAGAACAGAACAAGAACACCATAGGGTCCAACATTTTTTTTTAGATGAATGCAAATAAATGAAAGAATGCAAGCACTCCCAGACATACCCCACGCGAAGGTAAGGAAAAACTCACTAAAACCTAACAATAGGGAAAAAAAAGCTCCACAGGCAATGTGGAGGAGAGAAACCTTAGAAGGGCCGTTCAAGGGGGGATCTCCCTTCTTAGATGTCGGTGATAGTAGTGTTGCAGACGGACAGTTGGTAAGCATGCACTCATGTGTGTGGTGAGACACAGATGAGTGCATGCAATAGCAACTGTACATTTTGAAGATTAAAGATAGAGTTGATAGCGGATCTATTTGAGGCACAGGGCGGCGCAAGAGGGTCACGTCCTCCCCGTCTTAGTCACGGGACATTCACACTCCGGTCGTTGCTCAGGGACAGCCGGAGACAGGGGGAAGGGGGGTGGCGCAGAGAGGGTCGCGAACTCCCCGACATCATCGCGGGACATCCGGCACTCCGGTCACCACTACGAGACCTCCGAAGACAGGGGGGCACGCAGAGGGGGTCGCAATCTCCCGGCCTTCGTCACGGGACGTCCAACACTCCGGTCAACACTCCAGGACAGCAAGTCATAGGAAGACAGGGAGACGGGACAGGCGTTAGACAGCTCATGAGATTGTAGTAGGCGGACATAGCAATAGATACAAGTGGTAGGCATATATGTGAATGGAGTAGATATATGAAGTAAGCGTATTATGTGAATAGAATAGAAGTACTTAACCCAGCAATGAAACCGCGTTGACTGTTAATCAGTTGACAGGACCACGGACAGACGGAGGTGAATAACTGATCCAATGCCTCGGAGGTGCATGTAGAGCAGTCACTACAAGCTATAGTACTGTGTATTCACTATACATGTATTCACTATAGTACTATGTATTAACTATATTACTATATATTCACTATAGTACTGTATATTCACTATATTACTATATATTCACTATATTACTGTATATTCACTATATTACTGTATATTCACTATATTACTATATATTCACTATATTACTATATATTCACTATATTACTGTATATTCACTATAGTACTGTATATTTCACTATATTACTGTATATTCACTATAGTACTGTATATTCACTATAGTACTATATATTCACTATAGTACTATATATTCACTATATTACTATATATTCACTATATTACTGTATATTCACTATATTACTGTATATTCACTATATTACTATATATTCACTATATTACTATATATTCACTATATTACTGTATATTCACTATAGTACTGTATATTCACTATAGTACTCACTATAGTACTATATATTCACTATATTACTATATATTCACTATATTACTATATATTCACTATATTACTATCTATTCACTATAGTACTATACATTCACTATATTACTATATATTCACTATATTACTGTATATTCACTATATTACTGTATATTCACTATAGTACTGTATATTCACTATAGTACTCACTATAGTACTATATATTCACTATATTACTATATATTCACTATATTACTATATATTCACTATAGTACTGTGTATTCACTATAGTACTGTATATTCACTATATTACTATATATTCACTATAGTACTGTGTATTCACTATAGTACTGTATATTCACTATAGTACTGTGTATTCACTATAGTACTGTGTATTCACTATAGTACTATGTATTCACTATATTACTATATATTCACTATAGTACTGTATATTCACTATAGTACTGTATATTCACTATAGTACTGTGTATTCACTATACATGTATTCACTATAGTACTATGTATTCACTATATTACTGTATATTCACTATAGTACTGTATATTCACTATAGTACTGTGTATTCACTATAGTACTGTATATTCACTATATTACTATATATTCACTATAGTACTGTGTATTCACTATAGTACTGTATATTCACTATAGTACTGTGTATTCACTATAGTACTGTATATTCACTATAGTACTGTATATCCACTATAGTACTGTATATTCACTATAGTACTGTATATCCACTATAGTACTGTATATTCACTATAGTACTGTGTATTCACTATAGTACTGTGTATTCACTATAGTACTGTATATTCACTATAGTACTGTATATTCACTATATTACTGTGTATAGTATAGTATGACATGCTTCTGACCCTCCAGGACACCCTGCTTGTTTCCTCCAGGTTTCTCTAACCTTTATTTACAGCAGGCAGGTTGTAAGCAGAACATCCCATAATTATTACAGACGTTAATGGAGGCACAAGCCTGTTGTTCTGTTGTTTGTTTCCCATGGCGGCCCTCTCTGCACCGGGCGGTGGTTAAGCACCTGGTGTCAAGAGCACCTTGACCGTAGTCGTTCAGAGAGGAGAGCGCCTCGATCGCTGGGTGAATTTCACCGACGAAACATCAGGAAATATTATTCTCTCTCCGTTTGTGAGAATTGCTTCCCTCTCGTTCTCTTTTTCGCTCTCTCTTTCTCTCTCTCTTTCTCTTTGTATTGTGTTCTGCAGTAAGCCCACTTGAATGCTAGAGGAGAGGGGGGGTTGGATGCTAGTGGAGAGGGGGGGTGTTGGATGCTAGGGCAGCAGCAGTACTGAAGCGTTGGGGGCACCTTCAGAGGGTGATTCTGATCCACTAAATGATTAAAAACACTGGTTCCAATCCATCGCTTTCACTACAGACCTGCACCCCATTGGTTCTGGATCATCGGACACAAACTATTGAGACAGCTGATATATATACACCGGTAATTCCATTTCATCTCCATTAGAGAGACTCGAGACCAGAGCAGCTATTCAATCCATTGCTTTTACCGACACACCATACCGACTTGCACCGTTGGTTTTGAGGGCTGTTGTCGTTGGACACGTTGGATTAGAGATATACCGGTAATCCATTTTTGACCTAACGACCTTGTGTTTGTGAGAAAGGCTGAAGATGAAGTTTTCCTAGTCCGCATCGGTGCGTCCTGGCGCTGAATCTACACCGCTGCCCGCCAACATTCACCAACACTAAATTTATATATTTATTTTATAATTATATATTTTTGGATCATTCCATTTGGGCTGTGGCGGGTGCTTAATGTCTGAAGGAGTCCACTGAAGGCTTCTTGTCCTCTGCAAAAGCATGCAATTGGTCCACTGATGGATACATCTTGATATTTGTCTAGTCTAGTGTGTTCATTCGATGGGTGAAATCCTCTTTCAGTGCCTCTGTGCCTGTTTTCTTAGGCAGTTAGCCTCGCCGGTATGCGCGCCATTAGCGTTAGGCACGCTTCTAGGCCTCTTTGCTTTTAGGAAGAATGACATATATATTTTTTGCATTTGACTAAGAGGTTGGCAGTCGACTACAGATCGATTAGTCGACTATTCGACTAGTCGAGGTCAGCCCTAATGTTTAGTCACAAGGTGATGATTTGAAGCCACTCTTCCAACTCCGCTGGATGTTGTTCATAGCGAACAGTCTGAAATCAGCGTTAGCCCGGGGAGGGGGGCTGGCCAGGGGAGGGGGGCTGGCCAGGGGAGGGGGGGCTGGTCAGGGGAGGGGGGCTGGTCAGGGGGAGGGGGGCTGGTCAGGGGAGGGGGGGCTGGTCAGGGGGAGGGGGGCTGGTCAGGGGAGGGGGGGCTGGTCAGGGGAGGGGGGCTGGTCAGGGGAGGGGGGCTGGTCAGGGGGAGGGGGGCTGGCCAGGGGGAGGGGGGCTGGTCAGGGGGAGGGGGGGCTGGCCAGGGGGAGGGGGGCTGGCCAGGGGGAGGGGGGCTGGTCAGGGGAGGGGGGCTGGTCAGGGGAGGGGGGCTGGTCAGGGGAGGGGGGTTGGTCAGGGGGAGGGGGCTGGTCAGGGGAGGGGGGCTGGTCAGGGGAGGGGGGTTGGTCAGGGGGAGGGGGGCTGGTCCGGGGAGGGGGGCTGGTCAGGGGAGGGGGGGCTGGTCAGGGGAGGGGGGTTGGTCAGGGGAGGGGGTTGGTCAGGGGGAGGGGGGCTGGTCAGGGGAGGGGGGCTGGCCAGTGTGTTGCTGAGGTATGATCAGGGTCTGGGTGGACGGGGCACAGTCACAGTGTGTGTGTGCGTGTGCGTGTGCGTGTGTGTGTGTGTGTGTGTGTGTGTGTTGGTGAGGGATCTTAAGGCTAGGGGTCTGGGTGGACAGTCTTAACACTTTCAATGCCCAGCAGGGAGGCACACCTTAGCACCCCTACTGCCAGCTGGACAGATGGCTGGAGTATTTGAGAGATTGTGTGTGTGTGTGTGTGTGTGTCTGTGTGTCTGTGTGTGTGTGTGTGTGTGTGTGGTATCATGATGACACACTGTAAAGCATACTCCTCCTGTCCTCCAGGTCTCTCTGTATGAATCGACGGCCTCTTTTGTCCAGTAATGAGCTTCTATAATCACCACAATCACAGTGCATTTCTGCCATTTAACCCCGTGCAGAGATCTCTCTCTCTCTCTCTCTCTCTCTCTCTCTCTCTCTCTCTCTCTCTCTCTCTCTCTCTCTCTCTCTCTCTCTCTCTCTCTCTCTCTCACCGTTTCTGTGTCAAACCAGGAAAACACATGATATGGTCTGTCAAGTCAAATTTATCCACGCCGTGGCTCTTTAGTAGGGCTGCACGATTAATCGGAGAAAAAAAAACACGATCTCGATTCATAGACCTATGCAATCTAATTTCTAAATTATGACAATTTCTTTGAATTAACATTTAAAAAAAAAATTGTTTTACTTTTACTTTTTACTTAACTGACTTGAGTTATTTCGTATGTTACAAGAGACTTAATTTTATGTCAAGCACTTTCATATAGGTTATGTTGTCTGTTTAAGAAAGAGTGCAATACATGATGTTATTGAAAGAATCGTGTGAGAGAATCGTGATCTCAATTCTTAGAGAGAAAAATCGTGATTCACATTTGAGCAAGAATCGTGCCGCCCTAGTCTTTAGCCTGCGATCGTCTCTGTACACCAGGGTTCGCACAAGGTCCTTGAAGTGCTTAAAGTGCTTGATAATAAAAAAATATAAATAAAAAGTCAAGGCCTGGAATTCCTTGAAAAGAGCCCATCTTTTAACAAGGTGCTTAAAAAGTCCTTGTAATTCAAATCAACCATTCGCATTGAAAGTGTTGTTCATCCATGATCAAATTGTTCTGAATCAAGAAATAGAATTGTTCCATTTAAAGTGTAACTAATTGTCGGAAATTGGTTTTAATTAATTTATTAATTTAAGCCATAAATATTGGATCCGGGTTTTTTTTCTATTAAAAAAAAACAGCATTTAAAAAGTAAAATAGTGCTTGGAAAGGTACTTGAAAGTCCTTGAATTATTTCATTTTGCAATGTCTGTGTGATGCTGTGATGGCTGCCTTTCTGATCGCTCCGACGAGACTGTGCTTTATTTTGTTAATTTTTATAGTATTAGGAGTTTTATTTGCACCAACTGTTGGTGCATTATATGTGTATGACCGTCAGTCAATCATTGACATTGGATTACGGGAAACTTACCAACTGGATTACTCGCTGGATCAACTTTCCGAACCACATCAATGGCCGGAAGAAATCCTCCGGAGACTAGGACCGGATCCTTTGTTCCTAGACCCCAGGAAAAGACGTCGAGGAAAAAGGTCTGGGATCCGAAACAGGCTGAGATCCAGACGACACCGTACACCACTTCCCAGTATATTGCTAGCCAATGTACAATCAATAGACAATAAACTGGATGACATCCGAGCAAGGATTCAATATCAAAGAGACGTTAGGGACTGCAATGTCCTTTGCTTCACCGAAACTTGGCTAACACCGGAGGTTCCAGATCACGCGATTCAACCAACGGATCACTTCTTTATCCATAGGAAGGATCGGACACAATCAGAGTCCGGTAAACAACGTGGTGGAGGTATTGCCTTCATGTTTAACAAAAATTGGAGTGATCCAACGAATGTGAAGGAATTATCCAACTACTGCTCCCCAGAACTGGAATATATAACCATCAAGTGTCGTCCTTTCTTCCTCCCGAGGGAGTTAACGGCGATCGTCCTGGTCGGAGTGTATATTCCACCGCAAGCCAACAACAACGCCGCGCTCTCCAGACTACACGACGAGGTAAATAATATACAAGCGACGAACGTTAACGCCGCCATTTTAGTACTGGGAGATTTCAATAGCGCCAATCTGAGAAAGGTATTGCCTGATTTCTACCAGCATGTGACTTGCAACACCAGAGGCGGTAACATCCTAGATCACTGTTACACGCAATTTAAAGGTGGCTACAAGGCTCATTCTGATAGTGGCTTTGGCAAGTCAGATCACGCATCCATTTTCCTTACACCAAAGTACAGACAAAGAATTAAAAGTACTCCCGTAGTCTCGCGAGAGGTGCAGAAATGGGATGTGACGTCAGAGGATACGATCCGGTCAGTGTTCCACAACACAGACTGGATTGTATTCCGCGACACAGATAACATTAATGCCTACACGGAGACAGTGCTGGACTATGTCTGTACTAGGGTGAAAGAAACAATCCCCACTACCAAAATGAAAGTTTACCCAAATCAAAAACCCTGGGTAGACAAATCCGTCCGTGAAGCTCTGAGAGAGCGCACCAAAGCATACAATGACGGCCTAGTGGCAGGCAACATGAATGACCACAAGGTGGCGCAACACAACGTAAGGAGGACAGTGTCAGAGGCCAAACGGCGCTACAGGGATAAGATTGAACTCCAGTTTGAACAAGCTGACTCTAGAGCTATGTGGCAGGGGCTCAAAACGATGACAGACTACAAAGGCGCCTCCCTCAAACTGAACAATGACATCTCCTTAGCAAACGACCTCAATACCTTCTATGCGAGGTTTGATGCTGGTAATAACAACACCAGCTCACAAGCCTCGGCAATGGGGGGGGGGGGGGTCGGCTGCTGATGGAGGCGCAGTGTTCAGGGTAACAGAGCATGAGGTGAGGCGGACCTTTAAAAAAGTGAATATCAGGAAGGCAGCAGGTCCGGACGGCATCCCCGGCCGCGTCCTGTCCTAAAAGTCTGTGCCGACCAACTGGCCCCAGTATTCACTGACATATTTAACCTGTCCTTAGAACAGGCTGTCATCCCCACCTGCCTGAAGAAGTCCACTATTATCCCTGTACCCAAAAAATCCAAGCCTGCTTGCCTCAACGACTACCGCCCTGTAGCTCTCACCTCCATAGCCATGAAGTGCTTTGAGAAGCTAGTAAAGGGCTACATCTGCTCCTCCCTCCCCATCAACATGGACCCCCTGCAATTTGCATACCGCCCCAACAGGTCCACGGAGGACGCCATATCCCATGTGCTGCACACAGCAGCATCACACCTGGACAAGAGGCAGGGGAACTATGTGAGAATGCTATTCATCGACTACAGCTCGGCATTCAATACCATAGTCCCCTCCATACTCATAGCCAAGCTCAGGGACCTGGGCTTGGGCTATGACCTCTGCCAGTGGGTCTTGGACTTCCTGACTGGCAGACCCCAGGTGGTGAGAGCAGGCAACTGCACCTCCTCATCCATCACCCTCAACATAGGGGCCCCCCAGGGCTGTGTTCTGAGTCCCCTCCTCTACTCCCTGTACACACACGACTGTGTGGCTCAGCGGAGTAGCAATACAATCGTCAAATTTGCTGACGACACAGTGGTGGTGGGCCTGATCTCTGCCAACGACGAGAGGGCCTACCTGGAAGAGGTCAAGGTCCTGGCGGGATGGTGCCAGGAAAACAGCCTCTCCCTGAACGTCAGCAAAACAAAGGAG
>NC_140173.1:147639369-147656869 GCF_963971535.1 Notolepis coatsorum | reverse complement strand
TCAAATTTTTTTTTGCATCTACTTTTTCTCCTCCTATTTTTCTGTATTTTTCTCCCATCCCAATTCAGTCGTTATGCCAATTCCCCCCTCCCCTTCCTGGTCGTTGCGCGCATTTTGCCCCCCACTGGTCGGTCTAGGGAGCCCTGAAGTCTATCACATGCTTCCTCCGATACATAGGAGTCAGCCAGCAGCCTCTTTTAACCTGACAGCGAGGACTCTCACTGGGGAAGTGTAACGCGTGGGAGGATCACACTACCTCACCCAGTTCCCTCCCTCGCTGTGCAGGCGCCCTGACCGACCTGTGGGAGTCGCTGTTTACAACGACCAGGACCCACTCCACCGGCTTTCCACCCCGCTGACACTGCCAATTGTGTCAGTATGGACGACCGACCGACCAACCCGGCCGCACCCATCCTCAACATTTTCCTTATCTTCATCATCACGGACATTATCCATTAATGCTTTAATTTCATTACTCTTCCTTGTTAGCGCACATAGTTTGCCACGGCGAGAGCCAATCAGTCTGAAAAGCTCTCTTTCAGTTTCAGCTGCGTGTTCATCCTGGATTGGATCAGTCCGACTCGCATCCTCGGGTTTCTCTGACATTCCGAGTTATTTGATAACGTGCGACTTATGATTCACACCGCCAGCGTTTGAGTACACACAATTTCTCCGTGAGCTGAAAACGCATGGAGTAGTGCAGTGGTTCCCAAAGTTGGGGTCGCGACCCAAAGGTGGGCCGCGAGCAGCCACGGATGGGCCGCGAGATGATTTAAAAAAAAATAAAAAAAAATAAAAAAATAAATTTTTTTTTCTTTTTTCTTTTTATAATTTTTTATTTTTTTATTTAATTTTTTTTTGTCAGGTCACTGAACTTAGAAGCAGGCCAGGACAGTGTTTCTAGTTGTATTCTAAAATTCTATTCTATTGTATTCTAAAATGTGACTATATGGTTTTATATTAACTTAATAAATAAACAAAAACTAAAAAAATATACTTATTTCAACGAACATTTCAAACTAAATAACAGATTATGCACATAAAACGCTGAAAACAACCGAAGCAACAATAGTATTTTAATGAGGCTATTATTATTATCATTATTATTTTGCAACAAGTTAGCCCTCTCATAAATAGCACATATAAATGAATAACTAACTTGAACTAACTTAATAGGATTGAAGTGATATTTGGCTTAAAAAATCGGTCGCCTGGCAAAAAAAATTAAAATAGAAAGGCCAGACGATGTGCATTGGGCCGCGGCTCTCTGACGCCTTATTTTCTGGGTCCTGGCCTGAAACGTTTGGGAACCCCTGGAGTAGTCTACTCACCGCTGGCTGCGTTGGCAGTGGGCTCGGGCGTAATCCTCGCGTCCAGTTCATTCATAAATCAATTGCGACGTGCGCCAGTAAGTCCATCAAAGTTTTCAACTTTATGTATCGGCTTTTGATCTCCCAAAACGCCATGGACCGAGATCAGATCGGGCGTGCTCAGGTTGGTATGGCCGTAAGCGCTGAACAGTATACCTTTGTCTTTTTGCCATTTTTTTCATTATAAAACCAGAGACAAGCGCCTCTCTCTATGGGTCTATCCTACACTACACTACACGCAACCAATGCGTCTATCTGACGGCCCGTTCTGTGGAGCGCACTGGACTATTGAGAAACGATAGGAATTTTGTCCGCCGACTTTTTGATGTTGAACGAGCCTATATTTTACCTCGCTGCCTAACTGTTATTCACTCTCAACATGGATAAAACAAAGTATAATAAGCATTATTTTTTTTATCCACTTTTTCTCCCATTTTTCTATTTTTCTCCCATCCCAATTTCGTATCGTCCAATTCAACCCTCCCCTGTCTCGAACGCTGTTTCTTGCCTCCCACAAGCCGGCTGCAATGTGGACTAAGTCATACATAGCACGAGTCCCCTCCGGTACTCATTTACATTTACATTTACATTTAGTCATTTAGCTGACGCTTTTATCCAAAGCGACTTACATGTTCTGTACGACAGGTCATCAGGAAGGGCACAACTCTATCAGCTGAGTAACAATGTTCATCAAAGTGTTGAGTGCTACAGTGTGGGCTAGTTTATTAGGACAAGTGCATGACAGTAAGGTTAGTTAGGGTTCGATTTTTTATTTTTTTTCAAATTTTTTTCAGATAATGGTCGAGGTAACAGCAGTCGCATCTTTTCACCTGCGCGGCGCGAGCTTTCAGCGTCAGGGGTCTGCGTTTTGGAGGGGCGCCGCCCCCATCGCTTCCTGATTCTACTGCGCAGGCGCACCAACCGACCTGTAGGAGTCGCTGTCCACAACGCCCGATCCCCACCCATCAGTTTCCCACCCCCTAATACGGCCAATGTGTATTAGTGCGGACGACCAGCTAAACTGAAAGCAATGTGGAGAGCTGGGCTCGAACAGGCGAACACAGCGTCTCCAGTATTCATGGTGAGCGCCTTGCCCACTGCACCGCGTAGCCGCCCTATAATAAGCATTCTTTAGGTGGTGGTAGTTTCTCTGTTTGGACAATAGTATAACTTAATATATAGCCTAGTCGGTCTGATATATATATATTATATTTATATATATATATATACTGTATATATACAAAAAAAAGAATGTTCTCAAAATAATCTGAAGGGTTATTATTATTATATTATTGCTGGCGGGCCAGTTTCGGCCGGCGGGCCGCCTATTGCCGACCCCTGCTCTAGGGGCTGTGTCCCGCCTTCACCGCGTTATTTTTAAACCTAGCCGCATTTTTCGGAGACACTCTCTGATTGGCCACTGACTGACGCTCTCTGATTGGCCACTGACATGTTTGCCCAATCGCGTGACGAGCTGTGTCTTTGCCCATTTCCGCCTCGACCAGCAGCAAACTACCTAACGCCTAGTTTATCACTGGTTAAGCTTATAGGCGACTCTGTCGAAGTTGGTTAAGGTTAGAGTTTGGAATCAGGGCTGGTGTTCTATCGCCCTGCTCTAAGACAAACTCTAACCTTAGGGCCTGCGTCCACCTGCCTCATATTTCCAGCTGAAAACCGCTGGCAGTGCGCCGGTAGTTTTGGGATGAAGCGCATCTTGTAGCGAGATGACCAGCGAGTAGCCATCGTATTTTACCGCCGCGGTTTTGCACATATAGCATATTTTAATACACTTTATTGTATATTAATTATATATATATAGTTATTGCCTGACACCACAGTTCGCCCTTTGCTTTTTATTAGTGTATTCGTGTAGTTATTAGTGTATTTGTGCGGCTGCCCTCATATATATACCAGCGGTTTATACCGGGGGCTTATACCAGCGGTTTATACCTGGGGCTTATACCAGCGGTTTATACCTGGGGCTTATACCAGCGGTTTATACCTGGGGCTTATACCAGCGGTTTATACCTGGGGCTTATACCAGCGGTTTATACCTGGGGCTTATACCTGGGGCTTATACCCGGGGCTTATACCCGGGGCTTATACCTGGGGTTTATACCTGGGGCTTATACCAGCGGTTTATACCTGGGGCTTATACCAGCGGTTTATACCAGCGGTTTATACCTGGGGCTTATACCTGGGGCTTATACCCGGGGCTTATACCTGGGGTTTATACCTGGGGCTTATACCTGGGGTTTATACCAGGGGCTTATACCTGGGGTTTATACCCGGGGCTTATACCTGGGGTTTATACCCGGGGCTTATACCTGGGGTTTATACCAGGGGCTTATACCCGGGGCTTATACCTGGGGTTTATACCCGGGGCTTATACCTGGGGTTTATACCAGGGGCTTATACCTGGGGCTTATACCTGGGGCTTATACCTGGGGCTTATACCTGGGGCTTATACCTGGGGTTTATACCTGGGGTTTATACCTGGGGCTTATACCTGGGGCTTATACCTGGGGCTTATACCAGGGGCTTATACCTGGGGCTTATACCTGGGGGCTGATACCTGGGGCTTATACCTGGGGCTTATACCAGGGGCTTATACCTGGGGCTTATACCTGGGGCTGATACCTGGGGCTTATACCTGGGGCTTATACCTGGGGCTTATACCAGGGGCTTATACCTGGGGTTTATACCTGGGGTTTATACCAGGGGCTTATACCTGGGGTTTATACCTGGGGTTTATACCAGGGGCTTATACCTGGGGTTTATACCTGGGGTTTATACCAGGGGCTTATACCTGGGGTTTATACCCGGGGCTTATACCTGGGGTTTATACCTGGGGTTTATACCAGGGGCTTATACCTGGGGTTTATACCCGGGGCTTATACCTGGGGTTTATACCAGGGGCTTATACCTGGGGTTTATACCCGGGGCTTATACCTGGGGTTTATACCAGGGGCTTATACCTGGGGTTTATACCTGGGGTTTATACCAGGGGTTTATACCAGGGGCTTATACCTGGGGTTTATACCAGGGGCTTATACCTGGGGTTTATACCCGGGGCTTATACCTGGGGTTTATACCCGGGGCTTATACCTGGGGCTTATACCTGGGGCTTATACCTGGGGCTTATACCTGGGGCTTATACCTGGGGCTTATACCTGGGGTTTATACCCGGGGGCTTATACCTGGGGCTTATACCTGGGGCTGACACCAGGGGGCGCCAGGGCAGCAGGTTCAGGTGGGTCTGGTTCTATGGGAGCCTGACGTGGACACAGACCAACAGAGAGGAGAGAGAGACGTGGTGGTGGTGGACGGGGGCCCGGTTGGTTCTGTGACGTTTTGGGGAGGATTGTACTGTATTATTATCGTCGTGCACTCACTGCACAGATACCCCGCTGGCGGAGGAGAGTGTGTGTGTGTGTACGACGTGTGGCGGCGTGCATGTGTGTGTTTGTGTGTGTGTGTGAAAGAGAGAGAAGGTGTGTGTGTGTGTGTGTGTGTGTGTGTGTGTGTGTGTGTGTATGAATGCATGTGTGAGTGACTGTCAATGTATGTGTCACGGAACATGTGTGTGGTACTGTATTAGTGTGTGTGTGTGTGTGTGTGTGTGTGTGTGTGTGTGTGTGAATGCATTTATGTATGTCTCAGTGTGTATAAATACATGTGTGTGTGAGTGTGTGTGTGTGTGTGTGTGTGTGTGTGTGTGTGTGTGTGCGTGTGTGTGTGTGTGTGTGTGTGTGTGTGTGTGTGAATGCGTACAGTTGTGTGTGTGTGTGTGTGTGTGTGTGTGTGTGTGTGAATGCGTACAGTTGTGTGTGTGTGTCTCTCTCTACTTGAGAAGACAGGAATAACAATGGCGTGGCTCATTGGATGCCCCCCCCCCCCTTGTGGCAGGAGTGAAAAGCAGCTGTGTTGAGTGTTTGTCGGCAGGGGCTGGTTCGGCCTGGCAGGGGCTGGTTCGGCCTGGCGAGGGGCTGGTTCGGCCTGGCAGGGGCTGGTTCGGCCTGGCGAGGGGCTGGTTCGGCCTGGCAGGGGCTGGTTCAGCCTGGCACAGTCTGGTTCGGCCTGGCACAGTCTGGTTCGGCCTGGCAGGGGCTGGCAGGGGCTGGGGGAGGGGCAGAGCCATATCTCTATTGTTTGTGTGCCAAACGAAGGCTGCTGAGTGGCTGAAGGGCTTTTCAGAGAGGGGTGGGCTTGAAAACAACTGGCATTGAATTTGAGAGAGAGGGAGAGTGGGAGAGAGAGGGAGTAGAGGGGTGGTATTTGGAGAGGGAGAGATCAAATTCCTATTGTGTGTGGATGTAATTTGGTTGTTGTTTTATATGGAGAACACTACGGTATGTAAGAGATGGTCTTGTGGTTAAGAACCTTGTCTCTGATCCCTGCTGGCCTGGGATCCTGACAGAACCTTCTCTCCCGTGTCTCCCTCTCAGCCTTCCTACTGTCTCAATAAAGAACCTTCTCTCCTGTGTCTCCCTCTCAGCCTTCCTACTGTCTCAATAAAGAACCTTCTCTACTCTGTCTCCCTCTCAGCCTTCCTACTGTCTCAATAAAGAACCTTCTCTCCTGTGTCTCTCTCTCAGCCTTCCTACTGTCTCAATAAAGAACCTTATCTTCTGTGTCTCCCTCTCAGCCTTCCTACTGTCTCAATAAAGAACCATCTCTTCTGTCTCCCTCTCAGCCTTCCTACTGTCTCAATAAATAACCTTCTCTCCTGTGTCTCCCCTACTCTGTCTCCCTCTCAGCCTTCCTACTGTCTCAGTAAATAACCTTCTCTCCTGTGTCTCCCTCTCAGCCTTCCTACTGTCTCAGTAAATAACCTTCTCTCCTGTGTCTCCCTCTCAGCCTTCCTACTGTCTCAGTAAAGAACCGTATCTTCTGTGTCTCCCTCTCAGCCTTCCTACTGTCTCAATAAAGAACCATCTCTTCTGTCTCCCTCTCAGCCTTCCTACTGTCTCAATAAAGAACCTTATCTTCTGTCTCCCTCTCAGCCTTCCTACTGTCTCAATAAAGAACCTTATCTTCCGTCTCCCTCTCAGCCTTACTGTCTCAATAAAGAACCTTATCTTCCGTCTCCCTCTCAACCTTACTGTCTCAATAAAGAACCTTCTCTCCTGTGTCTCCTCTACTCTGTCTCCCTCTCAGCCTTCCTACTGTCTCAATAAAGAACCTTCTCTACTCTGTCTCCCTCTCAGCCTTCCTACTGTCTCAATAAAGAACCTGCTCTCCTGTCTCCCTCTCAGCCTTCCTACTGTCTCAATAAAGAACCTTCTCTCCTGTGTCTCCCCTACTCTGTCTCCCTCTCAGCCTTCCTACTGTCTCAATAAAGAACCTTCTCTCCTGTGTCTCCCTCTCAGCCTTCCTGCTGTCTCAATAAAGAACCTTCTCTCCTGTGTCTCCCCTACTCTGTCTCCCTCTCAGCCTTCCTACTGTCTCAATAAAGAACCTGCTCTCCTGTCTCCCTCTCAGTCTTCCTACTGTCTCAATAAAGAACCTGCTCTCCTGTCTCCCTCTCAGCCTTCCTACTGTCTCAATAAAGAACCTTCTCCTCTGTCTCCCCCTCAGCCTTCCTACTGTCTCAATAAAGAACCTTCTCCTCTGTCTCCCCCTCAGCCTTCCTACTGTCTCAGTAAAGAACCTTCTCTCCTGTGTCTCCCTCTCAGCCTTCCTACTGTCTCAATAAAGAACCTTATCTTCCGTCTCCCTCTCAGCCTTCCTACTGTCTCAATAAAGAACCTTATCTTCTGTCTCCCTCTCAGCCTTCCTACTGTCTCAATAAAGAACCATCTCTTCTGTCTCCCTCTCAGCCTTCCTACTGTCTCAATAAAGAACCTTCTCTTCTGTCTCCCTCTCAGCCTTCCTACTGTCTCAACAAAGAACCTTCTCTTCTGTCTCCCTCTCAGCCTTCCTACTGTCAATAAAGAACCTTCTCTCCTGTGTCTCCTCTACTCTGTCTCCCTCTCAGCCTTCCTACTGTCTCAATAAAGAACCTTCTCTCCTGTGTCTCCTCTACTCTGTCTCCCTCTCAGCCTTCCTACTGTCTCAGTAAAGAACCTACTCTCCTCTGTCTCCCTCTCAGCCTTCCTACTGTCTCAATAAAGAACATTCTCTACTCTCTCCCTCTCATCATTCCTACTGTCTCAATAAAGAACCTTCTCTCCTGGGTCTCCCTCTCAGCCTTCCTACTGTCTCAATAAAGAACCTTCTCTCCTGTGTCTCCCTCTCAGCCTCCCTACTGTCTCAATAAAGAACCTTCTCTCCTGTGTCTCCCTCTCAGCCTTCCTACTGTCTCAATAAAGAACCATCTCTTCTGTCTCCCTCTCAGCCTTCCCACTGTCTCAATAAAGAACCTGCTCTCCTGTCTCCCTCTCATCCTTCCTACTGTCTCAATAAAGAACCATCTCTTCTGTCTCCCTCTCAGCCTTCCTACCGTCTCAGTAAAGAACCTTCTCTCCTGTGTCTCCCTCTCAGCCTTCCTACCGTCTCAGTAAAGAACCTTCTCTCCTGTGTCTCCCTCTCAGCCTTCCTACTGTCTCAATAAAGAACCTTCTCTCCTGTGTCTCCCTCTCAGCCTTCCTACTGTCTCAATAAAGAACCTTATCTTCCGTCTCCCTCTCAGCCTTCCTACTGTCTCAATAAAGAACCTTATCTTCTGTCTCCCTCTCAGCCTTCCTACTGTCTCAATAAAGAACCATCTCTTCTGTCTCCCTCTCAGCCTTCCTACTGTCTCAATAAAGAACCTTCTCTTCTGTCTCCCTCTCAGCCTTCCTACTGTCTCAATAAAGAACCTTCTCTTCTGTCTCCCTCTCAGCCTTCCTACTGTCTCAACAAAGAACCTTCTCTTCTGTCTCCCTCTCAGCCTTCCTACTGTCTCAATAAAGAACCTTCTCTCCTGTGTCTCCCCTACTCTGTCTCCCTCTCAGCCTTCCTACTGTCTCAGTAAAGAACCTACTCTCCTCTGTCTCCCTCTCATCATTCCTACCGTCTCAATAAAGAACCTTCTCTCCTGTGTCTCCCTCTCAGCCTTCCTACTGTCTCAATAAAGAACCTTCTCTCCTGTGTCTCCCTCTCAGCCTTCTTACTGTCTCAATAAAGAACCTTCTCTCCTCTGTCTCCCTCTCAGCCTTCCTACTGTCTCAATAAAGAACCTTCTCTCCTGTGTCTCCCTCTCAGCCTCCCTACTGTCTCAATAAAGAACCTTCTCTCCTGTCTCCCTCTCAGCCTTCCTACTGTCTCAATAAAGAACCATCTCTTCTGTCTCCCTCTCAGCCTTCCCACTGTCTCAATAAAGAACCTGCTCTCCTGTCTCCCTCTCAGCCTTCCTACTGTCTCAATAAAGAACCATCTCTTCTGTCTCCCTCTCAGCCTTCCTACTGTCTCAATAAAGAACCTTCTCTCCTGTGTCTCCCCTACTCTGTCTCCCTCTCAGCCTTCCTACCGTCTCAGTAAAGAACCTTCTCACCTGTGTCTCCTCTACTCTGTCTCCCTCTCAGCCTTCCTACCGTCTCAGTAAAGAACCTTCTCACCTGTGTCTCCCCTCCTGTGTCTCCTTCTCGCTGTTTCAATGAAGACAAATGACTAAGTAGTCCGCTCACTTAAGACAAAATGACTGAAGGCATGAAAGTAAAAATAATGATGGGATGCTGCCGGAGTTATTATCGATCTTAAGGCCTTAACACACAGAATAGTAACAAGTTATTATCGATCTTAAGGCCTTTTAACACACAGAATAGTGACAAGTTATTATCAAAGGGGACAAGCGGGAATCGAAACCCAGGACCTTCTTGGTGCTGGGAGGCACCACCGTGTGCTGCCTGATGACATCACAACATCACCATCGTGCCGCCTGATGACATCACAACATCACCACCGTGCCGCCTGATGACATCACAACATCACCACCGTGCCGCCTGATGACATCACAACATCACCACCGTGCCGCCTGATGACATCACAACATCACCACCGTGCCGCCTGATGACATCACAACAACATCACCATCGTGGTCACTAGCTCTCTCGCTCGCCGACGATCCGACAGGGACGTTTTGACGGAAACACACAGGGGGCGACAGTAGAGCAGTAGAGGGGAGGTAGAGCAGTCGTCTGGCAATCCGGAGGTTCCCGGTTCGATTCCCGCTCCTCCTCCCGGGCAGCGTGTCGATGTGTCCTTGAGCTTAAGACACTTAACCCCTAATTGCTCCCGATGAGCAGGTTGTTGGCACCTTGCATGGTCGCCTCCGCCGTCGGTGTGTGAATGTGTGAGTGAACGGGTAAAAATGTGAGTAACAGCAGCGCTTTGGATAAAAGCGCTATATAAAAAAGCAGCCATTATGATTTACATGCGGACGCAGGCTTGTTTTTTCTGCTCGTTGTTTACCCGCTTGGCGCCGCAATGGCGCTATCTTTCTTTTTATCTGAATGATTTGATCGGTGGAGCTGCCCCTGAACCACTTCGTGTGACAATGAGTGTCAGTGACGGTGGTCGTCCTCTGAGGTCAGGCTTATACGCTGAGACGAGGCAAGGCAGCCAGCGGGAGGATCAAGGAGATTTCTTATTGCAAATGAATCACTTCATGTGAGAATGAGTGTCAGTGACGGTGGTCGTCCTCTGAGGTCAGGCTTATACGCTGAGAGGCAAGGCAGCCAAGGGGGGGGGGGGGGGGGGGGGGATCAAGGAGATTTCTTGTTGCAAATGAGTTTTTTTGCCCAATGCTTCTCGCATTGCATAATATAATAATAATAATATTCCAACCACCTGTCATTTACACTCGACGTGTTGCCTTTTTTACGCAGCCAGCTTTCTCTTGAGAACGTGTTTTAGTGGTCAATGAAAATCCGATGATTTTGAATGAATGAATGAATTCTTTATTTCGAATGTTTACAAATAAATAAACAATAAACTAATTATTTTTCAAAATTTTTCTAAAGGATAGGTTTGAAGCCAAATGGCTTATAGAACAACCTACCCCTAATAATAAAAAAAAGAAGAAAAAAAAAGTGAAAGTGAAAGCTAAATACAAACAACAAAAAACGTTCCCGAAAAGAACACTTAAGCCAACATAGGAAAATCAATACTTAATCTGCAATACCCGAGTTACATGGTAGAGAAAACAGATTCTAGGTTCAATTTGACTATAAAAATATATGATTTTGAAAAAAGGGTTAAAATTCAAAACACACCGCGTCATCAGACACATGTTGCAGACACCTAGAATAGAACATGTGTGAATTTGCAACAGCTGCGACCGCTGACGCGCATCTATACTGTACATACTGTGTGATGAGCCTGGTGGTGGTCAGACTCGCCGCGGTTAAAAAAACAAACAAATTCAAACGTCCACACGAGTGCAATATCAATCAATACGAATATTTATTGATTTCAGGCAGAATATAGTTCGATGGGCAAATAGAATGGTCGTAATACACAGTCCGATGGTCAAAACACAAAACAGGCTCTCGTACAAAAAAGAAGGATTGTTCAATACTCAGAGTTTGTCGTCCGGTCCAGGGTCAGTACACAAGGGGGTTTCTCAGCCAGTCCAGGGTCCAGTACACAATGAACACCTTCTCGCCTTCACCTCTCCTCTCACTACCTCTCACCTCACACAACTCCCAATATCTCAATCTCTCTCTCGATGCAACAACTCCAACCTCACCTCCACTCAACACACTGTATTTGTAGTGTGTGGGTCTGGGGTGTGTGCACGTGAGATGTGGGTGAACTAATGATGCGCAGGTGTGTTCTATCAGTCCTAATCAGCTACCTAATTGTTTCCACTCCTTCCGTGGCAATAATATCTCCCGTCCTTCACATATCCATGAGAGGGGGCGGGGGGGGGGTGATATCGCCCACAATACATCCAGTTTGCTTTGAACTAGGAAACACTGCTTTTTCCTTTGATGCTTCCAACACCTGGAACGTCCTCCGACTGACCCTGAAGCTGAAGGTTCTTCCTTTTCTTGCTGCATTTAAAAGTATGATCTCTGACCACCGTGTGTCGACTGATTAGCAGATCTTTGATTGTTTATTACTTAATTACACGCACATACAGACACACACACACACACACACACACTGTTACGTACTAGAGGCTGGTCACTCCTGTGTCAACCAGGGCATGTAGGTGAGGGCTGCCAATTAGCCAATTAGTGCTGATTGGTTACCTGCTGGGGAGCTTCAAAGGCAGACCCAGTAACACACATGCACTGTCTGTGCCTAGTGAAAGAGCTGTCAGGTTCTTACAGTCCTTGTCCGTTGGGTTACCAGTACATTAGTTTATAGTTATATTAGTAGTTCCTTGTTTTAGTAGCATTTTTGAGTTGGAGCACAGGGTTTTGGTGGTGATTGCACATAGGTTGCGTACCCATGAGCCAGGGTCGTAACACACACACACACACGCACACACACACACACGCACACACACACACACACACACACACACACACACACACACACACACACACACACACACACACACACACACACACACACACACACACACACACACACACACACACACACACACATACAGACACACACACAGACACACAGACAGACAGACAGACGCACACATACACACACACACACACACATACAGACACACACACACACACACACACACACACACACACACACACACACACACACACACACACATACAGACAGATGCACACAGACAGACACACACATACAGACAGATGCACACAGACAGACACATACACATACACACACACAGACACATACACACAGACACATGCAGACACAGACACACACACATACACACACATATTGATTGATTGATTGATTGATTGATTGATTGATTGATTGATTGATTGATTGATTGATTGATTGAACATTTTATTAACAGATTGCAGAATGGGTACAATACAGTACGGCTCAATACACACAATTGTTAAGGGGATGCAGACCAGAGAAAGACTTTCGTCTTGTTTACATCAGGGTCCCCCATTTTCAATTCATCATAACATACATGACACACACAACATACAGATATACACACTTATTTATTGTGGCTATATGTATGGAATTGCTGTTGAACTGTGTCATTGCTTTGTAAGCTTGTCGTCGCGGTAAATGAGGGTTACCTCAGTGAAACACACACACACACACACACACACACACACACACACACACACACACACACACACACACACACACACACACACACACACACACACACACACACACACACACACACACACACACACACACAGACACACACACACACACACAGACACACACACACCGCCGTTGGTGTGAATGTGTGAGTGAATGGGTGAATGAGAAGTGTTAAAGCACTTTGCATAAAATCTGTTATATAAATGCAGTCCATAGGTGGAATGTCATGAATCATGATAAAATTAGATAAAACCACCTGTCGTTTTTCTTTGTCAGTACCCTGGTGAAGCTGTAAGTTGTAAAGTGCTTTGGATAAAAGCTGTTATATATATATATATATATATATATATATATATATGCAGACCATTTACACACACACACACACACGCACGCACGCACGCACGCACGCACGCACGCACGCACACACGCACACACACACACTCTGTGTGTCCTTGTCACATGAGCGAGCTTTCCACAGCGATTGGCCATTGTAAACGTGAATCCGTTTCGAAGTTATGCACCTTTTCGTTTTTAGGCCACTCCCACTGCCACGCCCCCTGTTTCTGCCAGTTGGCACAAACTGTTCATCAGCCGTCCTTTGGGTTATAAGATAAGATAAGATATTCCTTTATTGATCCCCTTAAGCGTGACCAACCTCTCAACACCTAATCCTGTGCTAAGTCTGTGAATCCATTTGGAAATGATTGATGCTTATTCGTCACACCCCTCTTCTCAGCCTCCTGGGGTGTAAACAGTGGGGCGCCAGGGGGCGGGGCAATCTTCGCGGACCAACCGACCAATCCGACTGACAGACGGGGGGTTATAGGGGGGGTGTAGTGGTTACTTCCTGGTCTATAGGGAGGTGTAGTGGTTACTTCCTGGTCTATAGGGAGGTGTAGTGGTTACTTCCTGGTCTATAGGGGGGGTGTAGTGGTTACTTCCTGGTCTATAGGGAGGTGTAGTGGTTACTTCCTGGTCTATAGGGAGGTGTAGTGGTTACTTCCTGGTCTATAGGGAGGTGTAGTGGTTACTTCCTGGTCTATAGGGAGGTGTAGTGGTTACTTCCTGGTCTATAGGGAGGTGTAGTGGTTACTTCCTGGTCTATAGGGGGGGTGTAGTGGTTACTTCCTGGTCTATAGGGAGGTGTAGTGGTTACTTCCTGGTCTATAGGGAGGTGTAGTGGTTACTTCCTGGTCTATAGGGAGGTGTCGTGGTTACTTCCTGGTCTATAGGGAGGTGTAGTGGTTACTTCCTGGTCTATAGGGAGGTGTAGTGGTTACTTCCTGGTCTATAGGGGGGGTGTAGTGGTTACTTCCTGGTCTATAGGGAGGTGTAGTGGTTACTTCCTGGTCTATAGGGAGGTGTAGTGGTTACTTCCTGGTCTATAGGGAGGTGTAGTGGTTACTTCCTGGTCTATAGGGAGGTGTAGTGGTTACTTCCTGGTCTATAGGGAGGTGTAGTGGTTACTTCCTGGTCTATAGGGAGGTGTAGTGGTTACTTCCTGGTCTATAGGGAGGTGTAGTGGTTACTTCCTGGTCTATAGGGAGGTGTAGTGGTTACTTCCTGGTCTATAGGGAGGTGTAGTGGTTACTTCCTGGTCTATAGGGAGGTGTAGTGGTTACTTCCTGGTCTATAGGGAGGTGTAGTGGTTACTTCCTGGTCTATAGGGAGGTGTAGTGGTTACTTCCTGGTCTATAGGGGGGTGTAGTGGTTACTTCCTGGTCTATAGGGAGGTGTAGTGGTTACTTCCTGGTCTATAGGGAGGTGTAGTGGTTATTTCCTGGTCTATAGGGAGGTGTAGTGGTTACTTCCTGGTCTATAGGGAGGTGTAGTGGTTACTTCCTGGTCTATAGGGAGGTGTAGTGGTTACTTCCTGGTCTATAGGGGGGGTGTAGTGGTTACTTCCTGGTCTATAGGGAGGTGTAGTGGTTACTTCCTGGTCTATAGGGAGGTGTAGTGGTTACTTCCTGGTCTATAGGGAGGTGTAGTGGTTACTTCCTGGTCTATAGGGAGGTGTAGTGGTTACTTCCTGGTCTATAGGGAGGTGTAGTGGTGGTTACGTCATTGTTGTTTCCGGCCGGTCCACCTCGCTTGAAATTGCAATGTATTTCCAACGGACACATTTAAAAAAATCGTCTTGTTTAAAACAAATAAAGCGTGAACATCGGCACGGTGTACCTTTCTGTGTGTATTCATCCACAATCTATAGCTCAACATGAAACAATTCGCAATGAATCGTAAAATAATTACGTAGAATTTGATTTCAACCAAAAATGCTTAAACAATGATGTTAGCGATAGAACAAGGGAACTCATTTTGTGCAAAAATGGAAAGCGTGCCAATGTTCATGAGGCAGAATTATTACAATAGCCGATAATACATTTTCCCAATGATAAATCAATCCCTATACGGGGGGTGGACTGCGTGGGAAACTAATGTGACGTCAGACTACACCTCCCTATAGAGCCGCTGGCCGCAGCAAAAAAGAAAAAAAGCCCCTTCCATTAGGGCTGGGCGATATAACGATAACGATAAATATCGCGATATATTTTAATAATCGATATAGAATATCGAAATTAAAAAAAAAATCGAAAAATCGTTTTTTTTTCTTTTTTTAGTTTTTTTCCCCCTGCAACAGGGCAGTTTTAAACCAGAGACAGTGGACAGACTGTAACTTAAAGTAATGGCTTTGCTTGTCCAAATGACAATACTGACCAAATTGAGATTTATTTTTCTATTGTCCATTTATTTTGTTTGCTTTCTAATTTAAAATACAGTTTGAAACCGTCTGTACACAGTAGGCTATGTGTGCTAGCAGAACTAGACTCCAGTCATGAGTTTTTTGTCCACCAAAAAAGCGCCAAAAGATAGAAAATAAACGAGCAGAGCCAGAACTGTTCAACTCCCCTGGAGCCACAGCCAGCAGAGAAGCCTGTTTACTTTAGCTTTTAAACCAGCTGCAGCCTGAGAACTGGAGTGTGAGGGGATGTAACACTAAAGATGGCGGCAATGACAAAGAATTGCTGCAAAATAAACATACATCTGTTGTTAAATTTTTTTATTTTTTTTTATACTTATAACAATTCGATAATTATCGATATTGAGAAATAAAATAAAATTATCATATCGTTATCGCGATATGATTTTTTTCCATATCGCCCAGCCCTACCTTCCATTTCAACAGCTACTTATAAATAAATATAAAATGTCATGTCTGTGCCGTTTTTAGCACAGGGAATGGAGTCAGTGACCATCTTGGCCCAAATAGCCGTGAACTCCGGTGGGGGGGGGGGGGGGGGGGGAAGCGGCTGCGTAGCTTTTTATTTTGGAATGAGAATAACTAGGGATGTCCGATATTATCGGCCGACCGATATTATCGGCCGATATCGGCAGTAAAATGTGATATCGGAAATATCGGTATCGGTTTAAAAAAAGAAAAAAACAATAACAATATTTGTTATATATATATCCAGTGAAATTATTAGTTACCTGAAATTATTCCGTTTTTTGGGGTGGGAAACCCTGCATATATCGGTATCGGTTGATATCGGTTGATATCGGTATCGGAAATTAAGAGTTGGACAATATCGGAATATCGATATCGGTAAAAAAGCCAATATCGAGCATCCTAAGAATAACCATAACGGTTGTTTTGGGAACGGGCAGCAGTTGGCCCTCTGTCCTCTCGCTCCACACAGTCTAGAATCATCATAGCGGTTGTTTTTGTAGTGTATTTTTATTGTGTCTGTACATTTTGTACATATTTTGATTAATAAATGTTGTATTTAACTTTTTTAATTATATTTTGAGCAGAGGGCGGCCGGGTAGCGCAGCGGACTAAGCGTCTGTCTACCACCGCAGAGACACTGGTATCGAATCCGGCTGTCAGCGGTGCCTCCGGCTTGGGCCGGTCGTCATACTGACACAATTGGCAGAGTCAGCGGGAGGGAAGCCGGTGGGGTGTGTATCCTGGTCGTTGTAAACAGCGACTCCTATAGGTCGGTCAGGGCGCCTGCACAGCGAGGGAGGGAACTGGGGAAGGTAGTGTGATCCTCCCACGCGTTACACTTCACCCAATGAGAGTCCTCGCTGCCAGGTGAAAAGAGGCTGCTGGCTGTCTCCTATGTATCGGAGGAAGCATGTGATAGACTTCAGGGCTCCCTAGACCGGCAAGTGGGGGGCAAATGCGTGCAACGACCAGGAAGGGGAGGGGGAATTGGCATAACAACTAAATTGGGATGGGAGAGAAAAATACAGAAAAATAGGAAGAGAAAAAAAAGCAGAGAAAAAAAAATTTGACTTTTGAGCAATATACTGTTGGCTGATAATAATAATTATGTGTAATACATGTTTATGTAAATACAGTACCATGTGCTGCTGAGACCAAGGACCACAATGGAAATAAGTCTGTGACTTTTTTGTGCTATCCTTGATCATTTTAGGATGCATGACTTGTTAACATGTAATGTATTTTAAATAAACTGTCAAATAAACTAAACTAAACTAAACTAAAACGGTTGTTTTGGGAAACGGGCAGCGGCGGTTGGCCCTCTGTCGACTCCCCTCGCTCCACACAGTCTAGACATCATAGAACTGTCAGGTGTCTAAACGGTGGATACCAAACAGAGAAGGTAAAGACGACTTTGAACTGTTGAACAGTAAATCCAGAACTATTTTATTGCACTGTAGAAAAAATATAATTTTTTTTCTTTTATTTATTTTTTAAATAAATATTTTTTCTACTATTTTATTGCACTGCACTATTGCACTATTTGACTCTGTCTATTCCATCTTACTCTTTTTATTATTGTCTATTTTTAAAACTGAATCAAACCATAAACCAGGTGGCCTGTTGGGATGTTAGATCCTAATGTGAAAAACTGTGATTTTACATGTCTGCACTTTATGTGCTCATTTTATGCCCGACTTTTTTCTAGCTGTGAAGCACTTTGAGCTGCAGTTTCTGTATGTAA
>NC_140173.1:147618767-147639169 GCF_963971535.1 Notolepis coatsorum | reverse complement strand
CACACCCAAGATTTGCACGGTAGACAGAAGAATACCGGATTGGGCTTTAAACAAATAAATAAAATATTAAACGAATTTGAAACTGTGCCAGATATGTTTTATGGAATGCATTCATTGTTTTCCTTGGCTCAGAGATAGCAATCGAGTATGCAATGTGTTATGTATACTAATAGCAGTAGCTGGTATTTGAACGGCGATCTATAACGTCGTTATCCACAAGCCCCTTTGATCTGCGCTATGGATGCGCTTGGCGGGCGGCCAGGAACCATGAAAGGCGCCGGAGCGCTTGGCCTACTTTACACAGAGGGCTTCTTCCGATAGCCGGCCTGGTGAATCATCCCCACCGGCTGAGTATTGGCTGAGTTTCCTCCCCTCCCGTTCTCCATGCTCTCCCTGGGAGCCCGGGACGTTTCATTGTCACGGCTAATTCTCCCTGCGCTGCATCTCCCCCCGTCTCCAGTGGTGGAAAGTAACTAAGTATTTTTACTCAAGTACTGTAGGCCTACTTACGTACAATTTCGAGCTACTTGTACTTTGAATGAATGAGTTTATTTCGAACATAAATTAAAACAAATGAAATACATTTTAAATAAAACAATAAAGTGATAAACAGATTAGAAAACAAACAAACAAGCAAAACAGAAATGTTCCAAAAGGAGTAGGAGGAAAGTGTAAACGTATGTATTCTCCAATATCTTATGCAACTCATATTAACTCATTTTCATACAACCCAAAATTCCACACTATGAAAAGAAAATATTATAAAAACGAAAATATCAGTAGTAATAATACTAATGATAATCCCGCCGAGCACTATAGCCCCCTGGACAGGCTCAAGCGGTCAACACAACGCCTCCTCATCCATATACCTCGGAGATATAATCCTTTTATATTGTTTTTTTTTAAGTCATATTTGTGCTGCTTTCTTTAATTCCACACTCAAACCATTCCACCGATTCACTCCACAAACTGAAATGCACTTTGCACATTGTTGAACGAACAGCCTGTTTCTTGAAGTTAGACTCTCCTCTTAAATTGTAACCCCCCTCTCTATCACGGAATTTTTTTTGGATGTTACCCGGGAGTGAATTGTATCGTGCTCTAAACATGATTTGTGGAGTCTTAAATTCAGCCAGGTCCCTGATTTTCATGTGATTTCACAAACTGTGTTTATTATTATTATTTTTTTTGTATTATCTTTCCCCCCTCCTTTTTCCGCTTTTCTCCATCCCAATGTTAGTCGTTATGCCAATTCCCCAATCCCCTTCCTGGTCGTTGCGCACTCTACCCCCTACCGTCGGTCTGTGAGGGCGGAGACTATCACATGCTTCCTCCGACACATGTGTACCCAGCCCACCGCTTCTTTTCACCTGGCAGCGCGGACTCTCGCCGGGGGAGTGTAACGTGTGGAAGGGTCACACTACCTTCACCATTTACCTCCTCGCTGTGCAGGCGCCCCGACCGACCTGTAGGAGTCGCTGTTTTACAACGACCAGATTACCACCCGCCGGCTTCCCACCCTCTAACACTGCCAATTGTGCCAGTATGACGACCGGCCCCAAGCCGGAGGCACCGCTGTCAGCCGGATTCGATACCAGTGTCTCTCTGCGGTGGTAGACAGACGCTTAGTCCGCTGTGCTACCCCGGCCGACCTAATTGCTCTTTTTTTGTAGTGTGCATAATGGTTTTAAGTTACTGCCCCGTCTTCTGTAGTGTGGTAGTGAAAGGGTTAAAGGGGAACTATCTTATAAATGGCCTTTTTGAGTGTTTATAGCATTGTTTCCTAGCTATGTGAACTTATATTAATATGATCTATGTCTCTAATTCTCATATTGGCGCATTCTTCCAATTCTCCTCTCACAATATTCACCCTCACTGAACTGAGTCATTTGAAAATGTGATGATTTGTGATGTCAGAGAGACACCGCTGCATGTTAATGGCGAGGTACAAGATGAGCTGCACACAGTGGTTGGAGTCCAGGCTCAAAACGACTCGAGATCTTGAGGTAGAAAAAAATGCTGTTTTTGAGGACTTGATTAGAAATACAAAACAATGAATACAAAAAAAATATATATATTACAGAGGTGTTCCATAGACTCACAGGAATTGTGTAAAAGTGCCCAAATAGTGTAAGAAATAGTAAAATAGTTCCCCTTTAAGTAACGGAACTGTCCACCACTGCCCGTCTCCCTGGAAGGCGGTGGTGTGTCCGTTCTTCTCCCCCAGCCGGTGTTGCTGGAGAGAGGCCTTCTTATCGAGCGCCGGCTGTGGCTGTGACTGCCGGTGTTGCTAGGCGACTAACGAAAAGCCATCGGTTGAAATGTTTTAAAGTTCTGGGGGCGCGCTGAGCACTGGAAACACCGTCGGCTGTCGGGAATGTGTGATCTTTTATTTTCTATTAAATACATTTTACCCAGGCAGGTCAATTATAAGAACAAGTTCCTCTCAAAGGGTAACAGGGAAATGGGAAAAAATTATTTAATAATGAAATGAAATAGAAAAGAGATAGACTATATATATCCGTCACAGAGGTAGGGGAAAACACATCAAACAAACAACCAAATAAAAGTACATGGTATGGGGTGGCTGGGTGGCGCAGCAGACAAGGCGCTCGTCACCAACGCAAGAGACACGTACTGGTATCAAATCCAGCTGTCAGCGTTGCCTCCGGCTTGGGCCGGCCGTCATACTGGCTCGATTGGCAGAGTCAGCGGGGAGGGAAGCCGGTGGGTGGGTGGGTCTGGGTCGTTGTGGACAGCGACTCCTACAGTTCGGTCGGGGCGCCTGCACAGCGAGGGAAGGATCTGGAGGGAGGTAGTGTGACCTTCCACACGTTACACTCTCTCAGTGAGAGTCCGCGCTGCAGGTGAAAATAAGTGGTGGGCTGGCTACACATGTGTCGGAGGAAGCATGTGATAGTCTCCGCCCTCCCAGACCGACGGTAGGGGGTAGAGTGCGCAACGACCAGGAAGGGGATTGGGAATTGGCATAACGACTAACATTGGGATGGGAGAAAAATGGAAAAAGGAGGGGGGAAAAGATCATTCAAGAAAAACGTACATGGTATGTAATACATGAAGCAGAACAGACTGATTACAGCTTTAAAAGGCAGTAGCACAACGTTTCCATTTAATTGAATGAGGGAGAAGAAGTTCCAGGCAGGGTTGAAAGGTCAGGTTCTCAGTCGACACGTCGCCTAATTTGCCTTGATCATGACCTCTGCACGACGTGTCCTTGTTATACACCATACAGGCCAGCGTTTCATTCAGCATCGCTTCCTGTAAGAGCCATATGAGTGTTTCTAGTTATGGAGTATTATTATTATTATTATTATTATTATTATTATTATTATTATTATTATTATTATTATTATTATTATTATTATTATTATTATTATTATTATTATTATTATTATTATTATTATTATTATTATTATTATTATTATTATTATTATTATTATTATTATTATTATTATTATTATTATTATTATTATTATTATTATATCAAATTGAAGGATATGTGAATATTAATTGAAAGCAGATTATTATGAGTTATTATTATGGAACGTTATGATGTATCTGTGTGGCCTGCAACAGGGAACGCTTGCCCAATGCCCAGTGTCGGCCTATTCTGGGGACAATGGACTAGCCTCAGTTGTGTATGGTGGGCTGTGGTTCACCTGACTTGCCTGAACGGCACTATAGATGCAGACCAGTCACTGCGCAGCTGAGGTGGTATAAATGAGTGATGGCAATCACTTGGGTGAGGGGTAGAACGGGAACGGGCACACAGTTTTCTGACCGCTTTGGTCCCAGCTTTGATGTAAATTTGATTTTCTAAATAAATCGGATCTGACAACGGAACTCAAAGTGTGGAGACTATTATTGGATTTAGAAAGCGCGTACAGAATACCTCCCGACCGCCTCGAGACGCGGACCCGGGCAGAGGCCGCTACACTTCCCTTGCAGCAGCAAGAAAATGCCAAAAGAATTAGGACTGTCAGTTTATCGCGTTAATTAGATTAATTAATTACACAGCAAATTATCGCGTTATGAAAATTAACTCAAAAAATATCGTATTCATTCCATAAGAACGTAGAATACACATTTACAGACTTTTTTTTAATATGGTCCATTTGCATGTTCTTGGTATCTGATTCTAGGGACATCTATGGATCTCAGGGAATGTATTCCCAGTGTCAGAAATACTGTGTCTCTTACTAGGATTGAGTAAATTGTAATGAACCAAATGAGAATATCAATACATTTTTTTTAATCTTTGACTGTGAATAACACCATGCTAAAATTTACCAGACCTGAAAAATCTAAGCAAATTAATAGATGGAAGATGATTAAACAGAAGGTTTTGTAGATACAGTACTGAATTCTGCCATCCGGACACATGCCATTTGAAATATGATTATAGAATATAGAATATCAGGCATAAAATGGTTATGCGATTAAAATGCGATTAATTCGATTAATTAATTACAAATCCTGTAATTAATTAGATGATTTTTTTTAATCGCCTGACAGCACAAAAAATATATATACTTTTTTTTCCGACCGATTTCTTTTATAAACGCAGATGTTGGGCTGGTCATTTTAAATCACCACAAACCTGGGCACAGACACGGAATCAAAACGTCTTCCGCTGAACCTGCTGCTTCTCCAGATGAAACCTCTGACCTCTGCCCTCTGACCCCTCCGCCGCTGTTGTCTTTCCTCTCAACACGTTGTATGACCTGCATGAATCTTCTCTTCTTCCCCCTTTCTTTCTTTCTTTCTTTCTTTCTTTCTTTCTTTCTTTCTTTCTTTCTTTCTTTCTTTCTTTCTTTCTTTCTTTCTTTCTTTCTTTCTTTCTTTCTTTCTTTCTTTCCTTCTTTCTTTCTTTCTTTCTTTCTTTCTTTCTTTCTTTCTTTCTTTCTTTCTTTCTTTCTTTCTTTCTTTCTTTCTTTCTTTCTTTCTTTCTTTCTTTTCTTCTTTCTTTCTTTCTTTCTTTCTTTCTTTCTTTCTTTCTTTCTTTCTTTCTTTCTTTCTTTCTTTCTTTCTTTCTTTCTTTCTTTCTTTCTTTCTTTCTTTCTTTCTTCTTTCTTTCTTTCTTTCTTTTTTTCTGTTCGTCTGCTTTTCTTTCTTTCTTTCTTTCTTTCTTTCTTTCTTTCTTTCTTTCTTTCTTTCTTTCTTTCTTTCTTTCTTCTTTCTTTCTTTCTTTCTTTCTTTCTTTCTTTCTTTCTTTCTTTCTTTCTTTCTTTCTTTCTTTCTTTCTTTCTTTCTTTCTTTCTTTCTTTCTGTTCGTCTGTTTCTCTTTCTCTTCCTAAAGCCTGCCTTGTCCTTCTGACACGTCTCCAGGAAGACAAAGGTGAGACAGACGTCCACCTCTCTGTCCTCCAGCCTCTACACTCCACCTCTCTGTCCTCCAGCCTCTACACTCCACCTCTCTGTCCTCCAGCCTCTACACTCCACCTCTCTGTCCTCCAGCCTCTACACTCCACCTCTCTGTCCTCCAGCCTCTACACTCCACCTCTCTGTCCAGCCTCTACACTCCACCTCTCTGTCCTCCAGCCTCTACACTCCACCTCTCTGTCCTCCAGCCTCTACACTCCACCTCTCTGTCCTCCAGCCGCTACACTCCACCTCTCTGTCCTCCAGCCTCTACACTCCACCTCTCTGTCCTCCAGCCGCTACACTCCACCTCTCTGTCCTCCAGCCTCTACACTCCACCTCTCTGTCCAGCAAAAAAAAACGAACGAAAAAAAAGAACGCAAAAAAATGAACTAACTAAAACGCAAAAAAACGAACGCAAAAAAACTAACACTAGACTCACACACCATGTGACCTGAACACTAGACTCACACACCATGTGACTAAAACAAAAACGCAAAAAAACGAACGAACTAAAACGAAAAAACAAAAAAACGAACCAAAAAAAAACGAACCAAAAAAAACAAACGCAAAAAAAATTACGAACTAAAACAAAAACAAACGCAAAAAAAGAATGCAAAAAAAAGAAGAAAAAGAACGAACTAAAACGAACGCAAAAAAAGAATGCAAAAAAAGAACACAAAAACGAACGAAAAAAAAGAACGCAAAAAAATTAACGAACTAAAACGAAAACGCAAAAAAAATAACGCAAAAAAACGAACGCAAAAAAAACGAAAACGCAAAAATACGAACGAACTAAAACAAAAACGCAAAAAATGAACGAACTAAAACGAAAACGCAAAAAAACGAACAAACTAAAACGAAAACGCAAAGAAAACAACGCAAAAAAACGAACCAACTAAAACGAAAACACAAAAAAACGAACCAAAAAAAAACGAACAAAAAAAAACGAACGCAAAAAAAATTACGAACTAAAACAAAAACAAACGCAAAAAAAGAATGCAAAAAAAAGAACACAAAAAAACGAGAAAAAAAAGAACGCAAAAAAAGTAACTAACCAAAACGAAAACGCAAAAAAACGAACGCAAAAAAACCAATGCAAAAAAACGAAAACGCAAAAAAAGAACGAACTAAAACAAAAACGCAAAAAAAAGAACGAACTAAAACAAAAAACGCAAAAAAAAAACGCAAAAAATTTAACGAACTAAAATGAAAACGAACGCAAAAAAAGAACGCAAAAAAATGAACTAACTAAAACAAAAACGCAAAAAAAGTTTTACACTCCACCTCTCTGTCCTCCAGCCTCTACACTCCACCTCTCTGTCCTCCAGCCTCTACACTCCACCTCTCTGTCCTCCAGCCTCTACACTCCACCTCTCTGTCCTCCAGCCTCTACACTCCACCTCTCTGTCTCCAGCCTCTACACTCCACCTCTCTGTCCTCCAGCCTCTACACTCCACCTCTCTGTCCTCCAGCCTCTACACTCCACCTCTCTGTCCTCCAGCCTCTACACTCCACCTCTCTGTCCTCCAGCCTCTACACTCCACCTCTCTGTCCTCCAGCCTCTACACTCCACCTCTCTGTCCTCCAGCCTCTACACTCCACCTCTCTGTCCTCCAGCCTCTACACTCCACCTCTCTGTCCTCCAGCCTCTACACTCCACCTCTCTGTCCTCCAGCCTCTACACTCCACCTCTCTGTCCTCCAGCCTCTACACTCCACCTCTCTGTCCTCCAGCCTCTACACTCCACCTCTCTGTCCTCCAGCCTCTACACTCCACCTCTCTGTCCAGCCTCTACACTCCACCTCTCTGTCCTCCAGCCGCTACACTCCACCTCTCTGTCCAGCCTCTACACTCCACCTCTCTGTCCTCCAGCCTCTACACTCCACCTCTCTGTCCTCCAGCCTCTACACTCCACCTCTCTGTCCTCCAGCCTCTACACTCCACCTCTCTGTCCTCCAGCCTCTACACTCCACCTATCTGTCCTCCAGCCTCTACACTCCACCTCTCTGTCCTCCAGCCGCTACACTCCACCTCTCTGTCCAGCCTCTACACTCCACCTCTCTGTCCTCCAGCCTCTACACTCCACCTCTCTGTCCTCCAGCCTCTACACTCCACCTCTCTGTCCTCCAGCCTCTACACTCCACCTCTCTGTCCTCCAGCCTCTACACTCCACCTCTCTGTCCTCCAGCCTCTACACTCCACCTCTCTGTCCTCCAGCCTCTACACTCCACCTCTCTGTCCTCCAGCCTCTACACTCCACCTCTCTCTCCAGCCTCTACACTCCACCTCTCTGTCCTCCAGCCTCTACACTCCACCTCTCTGTCCTCCAGCCTCTACACTCCACCTCTCTGTCCTCCAGCCTCTACACTCCACCTCTCTGTCCTCCAGCCTCTACACTCCACCTCTCTGTCCTCCAGCCTCTACACTCCACCTCTCTGTCCTCCAGCCTCTACACTCCACCTCTCTGTCCTCCAGCCTCTACACTCCACCTCTCTGTCCTCCAGCCTCTACACTCCACCTCTCTGTCCTCCAGCCTCTACACTCCACCTCTCTGTCCTCCAGCCTCTACACTCCACCTCTCTGTCCAGCCTCTACACTCCACCTCTCTGTCCTCCAGCCTCTACACTCCACCTCTCTGTCCTCCAGCCTCTACACTCCACCTCTCTGTCCAGCCTCTACACTCCACCTCTCTGTCCTCCAGCCTCTACACTCCACCTCTCTGTCCAGCAAAAAAAAACGAACGAAAAAAAAGAACACAAAAAAATGAACTAACTAAAACGCCAAAAAACGAACGCAAAAAAACTAACACTAGACTCACACACCATGTGACCTGAACACTAGACTCACACACCATGTGACTAAAACAAAAACGCAAAAAAACGAACGAACTAAAACGAAAACACAAAAAAACGAACCAAAAAAAAACGAACAAAAAAAAACGAACGCAAAAAAAATTACGAACTAAAACAAAAACAAACGCAAAAAAAGAACGCAAAAAAAAGAACACAAAAAAACGAAAAAAAAGAACGAACTAAAACGAAAACGAACGCAAAAAAAGAATGCAAAAAAAAGAACACAAAAACGAACAAAAAAAAAGAACGCAAAAAAATTAACGAACTAAAACGAAAACGCAAAAAAAATAACGCAAAAAAACGAACGCAAAAAAAACGAAAACGCAAAAATACGAACGAACTAAAACAAAAACACAAAAAAAGAACGAACTAAAACGAAAACGAACGCAAAAAAAAAATGCAAAAAAAGAACGAAAAAAAATGAACGAACTAAAACAAAAACGCAAAAAAACGAACAAACTAAAACGAAAACACAAAGAAAACAACGCAAAAAAACGAACCAACTAAAACGAAAACACAAAAAAACGAACCAAAAAAAAACGAACCAAAAAAAACGAACGCAAAAAAATTTACGAACTAAAACAAAAACAAACGCAAAAAAAGAATGCAAAAAAAAGAACGCAAAAAAAGTAACTAACTAAAACGAAAACGCAAAAAAAGAACGAACTAAAACAAAAACGCAAAAAAAAGAACGAACTAAAACGAAAAACGCAAAAAAAAAACGCACAAAAATTTACGAACTAAAATGAAAACGAACGCAAAAAAAAGAACGCAAAAAAATGAACTAACTAAAACAGAAACGCAAAAAAAGTTTTACACTCCACCTCTCTGTCCTCCAGCCTCTACACTCCACCTCTCTGTCCTCCAGCCTCTACACTCCACCTCTCTGTCCTCCAGCCTCTACACTCCACCTCTCTGTCCTCCAGCCTCTACACTCCACCTCTCTGTCCTCCAGCCGCTACACTCCACCTCTCTGTCCTCCAGCCTCTACACTCCACCTCTCTGTCCTCCAGCCTCTACACTCCACCTCTCTGTCCTCCAGCCTCTACACTCCACCTCTCTGTCCTCCAGCCTCTACACTCCACCTCTCTGTCCTCCAGCCTCTACACTCCACCTCTCTGTCCTCCAGCCTCTACACTCCACCTCTCTCTCCAGCCTCTACACTCCACCTCTCTGTCCTCCAGCCTCTACACTCCACCTCTCTGTCCTCCAGCCTCTACACTCCACCTCTCTGTCCTCCAGCCTCTACACTCCACCTCTCTGTCCTCCAGCCTCTACACTCCACCTCTCTGTCCAGCCTCTACACTCCACCTCTCTGTCCAGCCTCTACACTCCACCTCTCTGTCCTCCAGCCTCTACACTCCACCTCTCTGTCCTCCAGCCTCTACACTCCACCTCTCTGTCCAGCCTCTACACTCCACCTCTCTGTCCTCCAGCCTCTACACTCCACCTCTCTGTCCAGCAAAAAAAACGAACGAAAAAAAAGAACACAAAAAAATGAACTAACTAAAACGCCAAAAAACGAACGCAAAAAAACTAACACTAGACTCACACACCATGTGACCTGAACACTAGACTCACACACCATGTGACTAAAACAAAAACGCAAAAAAACGAACGAACTAAAACGAAAACACAAAAAAACGAACCAAAAAAAAACGAACCAAAAAAAACGAACGCAAAAAAAATTACGAACTAAAACAAAAACAAACGCAAAAAAAGAGCGCAAAAAAAAGAACACAAAAAAACGAAAAAAAAGAACGAACTAAAACGAAAACGAACGCAAAAAAAGAATGCAAAAAAAAGAACACAAAAACGAACGAAAAAAAAGAACGCAAAAAAATTAACGAACTAAAACGAAAACGCAAAGAAAATAACGCAAAAAAACGAACGCAAAAAAAACGAAAACGCAAAAATACGAACGAACTAAAACAAAAACACAAAAAAAGAACGAACTAAAACGAAAACGAATGCAAAAAAAAATGCAAAAAAAGAACGAAAAAAAATGAACGAACTAAAACAAAAACGCAAAAAAACGAACAAACTAAAACGAAAACGCAAAGAAAACAACGCAAAAAAACGAACCAACTAAAACGAAAACACAAAAAAACGAACCAAAAAAAAACGAACCAAAAAAAACGAACGCAAAAAAATTTACGAACTAAAACAAAAACAAACGCAAAAAAAGAATGCAAAAAAAAGAACGCAAAAAAAGTAACTAACTAAAACGAAAACGCAAAAAAAGAACGAACTAAAACAAAAACGCAAAAAAAAGAACGAACTAAAACGAAAAACGCAAAAAAAAAACGCACAAAAATTAACGAACTAAAATGAAAACGAACGCAAAAAAAAGAACGCAAAAAAATGAACTAACTAAAACAGAAACGCAAAAAAAGTTTTACACTCCACCTCTCTGTCCTCCAGCCTCTACACTCCACCTCTCTGTCCTCCAGCCTCTACACTCCACCTCTCTGTCCTCCAGCCTCTACACTCCACCTCTCTGTCCTCCAGCCTCTACACTCCACCTCTCTGTCCTCCAGCCGCTACACTCCACCTCTCTGTCCAGCCTCTACACTCCACCTCTCTGTCCTCCAGCCTCTACACTCCACCTCTCTGTCCTCCAGCCTCTACACTCCACCTCTCTGTCCTCCAGCCTCTACACTCCACCTCTCTGTCCTCCAGCCTCTACACTCCACCTCTCTGTCCTCCAGCCTCTACACTCCACCTCTCTCTCCAGCCTCTACACTCCACCTCTCTGTCCTCCAGCCTCTACACTCCACCTCTCTGTCCTCCAGCCTCTACACTCCACCTCTCTGTCCTCCAGCCTCTACACTCCACCTCTCTGTCCTCCAGCCTCTACACTCCACCTCTCTGTCCTCCAGCCTCTACACTCCACCTCTCTGTCCAGCCTCTACACTCCACCTCTCTGTCCTCCAGCCTCTACACTCCACCTCTCTGTCCTCCAGCCTCTACACTCCACCTCTCTGTCCAGCCTCTACACTCCACCTCTCTGTCCTCCAGCCTCTACACTCCACCTAATGTACCTCTACTCTACTCTAATATATTCTACTCTACTCTGCTCTATTCTACTCTATTCTATTCTACTCTACTCTACTCTATTCTATTCTACTCTACTCTACTCTATTCTACTCTATTCTATTCTACTCTACTCTATTCTATTCTATTCTACTCTACTCTGCTCTACTCTACTCTGTTCTACTCTACTCTCTACTCTGTTATACTCTACTCTCTACTCTGTTCTACTCTACTCTCTACTCTATTCTATTCTACTCTACTCTGCTCTACTCTACTCTGTTCTACTCTACTCTCTACTCTATTCTATTCTACTCTACTCTGCTCTACTCTACTCTGTTCTACTCTACTCTCTACTCTGTTCTACTCTATTCTACTCTACTCTCTACTCTGTTCTACTCTGCTCTACTCTATTCTACTCTATTCTATTCTACTCTACTCTGCTCTACTCTACTCTGTTCTACTCTACTCTCTACTCTGTTCTACTCTACTCTGCTCTATTCTACTCTACTCTATTCTATTCTACTCTACTCTACTCTGCTCTACTCTACTCTGCTCTACTCTACTCTACTCTGTTCTACTCTACTCTCTACTCTGTTCTACTCTACTCTCTACTCTGTTCTACTCTACTCTCTACTCTGTTCTACTCTACTCTGTTCTACTCTACTCTGTTCTACTCCACTCTGTTCTACTCTGTTCTACTCTACTCTGTTCTACTCTACTCTGTTCTACTCTACTCTGTTACAATATACTCTGTTCTACTCTACTCTGCTCTAATCTACTTTACTCTAATGTACTCTACTCTACTTTTCCACAAGTAAACTTCTAAAAGAGTTGATTCCCTTTTATACCTGCAGAATGACTATGAACAAGTACGCGTGTGAACAAGGCAATATGATTGGTGGAAGGCTGTGGAAGCCAATGGAAAAACATTTAAATACTCTCCACCCAAACCTGTCAAAACGTAGGTTGTTTTTTAACGTAGCAACAAAGAAAAGAAGGTAATTACAATAGACATTTTTAATTACAAAAAATAAATAATTAAACAATAATAAAACATAAACAGCCTTTGTTGATGACTATTTATGTTTCCTTTGTCGTTCTGTGTGCATCCCCTAAAGCCATAAACAATATGTTGGTCTCTAGAAAGGTAATTACTTTGCTTCTTTAACAAGGAATGTACAATTACACATTGTGTGTCCTAACAAAGGGAACTATTGCTGAGCCCGTTCATTTATTTTGCTCTTGTCAGTTTTTTGGGCGATGAATAATTGCCCGCGCCGCTCATTACGATGATGCAGCAGCACACATAAGTACACAGAAGGCACATAATTGCATTTTTAATAATTCATGAGGAAGGTTTATGACTCTGTGGCCTTCAACACATATTTCTCTGCTTTGTTGCAGAAATTGGAGGAGTTCTTATTCTGCATGGAGGAGAATCACGCCGAGGTAAGAAAGGTCCCTCTTGGTATTACAACTCTCATTGTGTTGTTCAATGTTACCTGCAGGGGTGTAAAGTACTTGAGTAATTGCACTTTGTTAAAATACTTAAGTACTGTTTTTGGGGATTTGTACTTTACTCGAGTATTATTAGGTTTGTATACTTGTACTTTTACTCAATTACATTTCAGAGAGAAAAAAAAACATACTTTTTTACTCCTTACATTTAAAATGCAGAGCAAAGTTTGTACAAAGTACAAATCTCGCAGGTCCAACCATTTGAATTAGTATATTTGTTTCTCTGGCCGAACTAACGTTAACGTTATTAATCCTGCGGCCGAACTTAAAAACAGCCAATCAAATCCCCATCAATGGAAAATGAACCCGCCCATACCCCCAATGCTGATTGGTCCTTGTGCAAGACTAGAAAGCGGGGATCTTTGATTAAACACCTGCTATCAGAAGAATAATTTCATATCAAATGAAAAATTGGCACACGATGGAATGAGTTTGAGACCCCTGGTATATCCCTTGCAATAAAAAAAGTTTTTACTTTAACTTTTTAGTACTTAAGCTACAGGGAGCCACATCAGAGTGGCTAAAGAGCTGCATGCGTCTCCGGAGCCGACCCCTGGTGGTCTAGTGTGTTCATTAGACGGGTGAAATCCTCTGTGCCCGTTTTCTTAGGGAGTTAGCCTCGCTGGTGTGCGCGCCATTAGCGTTAGCCACGCTTCTTTTTAAAGATTTATTTTAGCATTTTTACAGCTTTTATATAGGCCATACAAGACCGACAGAGGAGAGGGCGAACGGGAGAGGATGTGGGGAGGACATGCGACAAATATCGCCGGGAGCGGGAGGCGAACCCGGGACGCCTGTACGTTAATGCCAAGCAAGCAGTGCAAAAATGCTTCCGCATTCGTCACCGCACGCTAGTGCGGTAAAGCGCCCTTCTTTTCAGACAAATGCTACCGTGCGTGCACCGGCGGCGGCGTGCTCGCTCAGGTGCGTGCGTGCGCCGGCGTGCTCGCGCGAGGTGCCCGCGCATGCGCATGAGATCCGACACGAGCGGAGCTCAATATATATAAGTCACCGCCCCTTATTCAGTATCTAGCAATAGCTCAATTGGCAAGGACACATGGCTGTGGATCCTATGGCTTGTTTGCTGGCGAGTTCGAATCCCATCGAAAATATTTTTTAACGTGATTTTTTTTTAACGTGTATTCTTTCGCCGGTTAAGGTTAGGCATGGTTAAGGTTAAGGTTAAGGTTAGGCATTGTTTCGGAGTTGGTTAAGGTTAGAACGGTTAAGTTTAGGCGCTGTTAAGGAGCTGGTTAAGGTTAGAGTTTGTCAAAGAGAATGGCAATATAATTTCTATGGTTAAGGTTAGGCATGGTTAATGTTAAGGTTAAGGTTAGGCATTGTTTCGGAGTTGGTTAAGGTTAGAACGGTTAAGTTTAGGCGTTGTTAAGGAGCTGGTTAAGGTTAGAGTTTGTCAAAGAGAATGGCAATAGACAGCCTATTTCCGCGCGACCTGGGCGCTGGGCGGCGGAAAATGAAAGGCGCATTACTGCATGCCACTACGGTAAATTTTTGCACTGCTTGCTTGGCATAAAGCTACACGCACCCGGGACGGTGTGCGAGGCACTATGCGGTGCGCCACGAGGGCACCCCAGCGTTAGCCACGCTTCTAGGCCTTTTTAGCAACTTTTTCTCCCCATTTTCAAATTTTCTCCCATCCCAATTTCGTATTATCCAATTCTACCCTCCCCTGTCTCGAACGTTGCTAGACTATGCCTCCCACTGGTCGGCTGCAATGTGGACGAAGCCTTGCATCACGTGTCCCCTCCGGTACTCGAGGAGGCAGCCGTCGCATCTTTTCACCTGAACAGCGCGATCTCTCAGCGGCGAGGAGTAACGTGTCGTGGGAGGCTCGCGCTACCCCCGTTACTTCCTGATTCTGCTGTACAGGCGCACCAACCGACCTGTAGGAGTCGCTGTCCACAACGTCCGATCCCCACCCACCAGCTTCCCACCCCCTAATACTGCCAATTGTATTAGTATGAACGACCAGCCAAGTCGGAAGCAACGCCGAGAGCTGGGCTCGAACCCAGCGTCTCCCGCGTTAGTGGCGAGCGCCTTGCCCACTGCGCCACTTAGCCGCCCTATATTATATATATATATATTTTTTTTTAATTATTATTCGACTACGGCTCCGTTCGATCGATTAGTTGACTATTCCACTAGTCGAGGTCAGCCCTGTGTATCGATCTACATTGCTGCGGTATGGAGCCCCCTCGCGGGGTACCGACGCCGCGGTGTTGACGGCGCTGTAGTGATCGTGGACGGCTTGTTGTGATTGTGACATTGTTCCTGAGTTCTGCAGAGACGGACGGCAGCCGGGCCTCCCGCCGGCGCCGCTGACCTGCTTCTCCTCTCAGTAATGACTTTTAAGTCAATGATTTCCACTTAGCTATACTGCCTACCACCACGCTGTCACAAAGGACATTGATTGGTGTGTGTGTCTGTGTGCGTGTGCGTGTGTGTGCGTGTGTGTGTGTGCGTGCACGTGTGCACGTGCATGTCTATTCATTTGCTTTTAATCTCTGTCCTTTCATCCTCCTTGCAGTCCCTGAGCCTGTATTGACTCAGTGGTATAGAAGGATGTCTGTGGCGTGTTTGTGTACTTTCTACCGCGTCCCCCAGTGAGTCCAGTGAGTCCAAGGAGAACGCTGGATGGCACATATTGAATAACAATGGATGGATTCAATCTCAGTGAAAATACTTAAATGCGTAGCGCGCTCCCCACAGGAGCCCCGTATCCATCGAATTAACCGTCGATTTCATTACCACACCGGGACGCGATGTTCCAACGTCGTGACGTTATTCGCCCCCAAAGTAAAGTGAAGCGGGTCTGGTTAACATTATGTAGTGTGGTAGTGAAAGTGTTAACCTTCTGTAGGTTAACCTTCTGTAGTGTGGTAGTGAAAGGTTATCCTTCTGTAATGTGGTAGTGAAAGTGTTAACCTTCTGTAGGTTAACCTTCTGTAGTGTGGTAGTGAAAGGTTAACCTTCTGTAGTGTGGTAGTGAAAGGGTTAACCTTCTGTAGTGTGGTAGTGAAAGTGTTAACCTTCTGTAGGTTAACCTTCTGTAGTGTGGTAGTGAAAGGTTAACCTTCTGTAGTGTGGTAGTGAAAGGGTTAACCTTCTGTAATGTGGTAGTGAAAGGTTAACCTTCTGTAGTGTGGTAGTGAAAGGGTTAACCTTCTGTAGTGTGGTAGTGAAAGGGTTAACCTTCTGTAGTGCGGTAGTGAAAGGGTTAACCTTCTGTAGTGTGGTAGTGAAAGGTTATCCTTCTGTAGTGCGGTAGTGAAAGGGTTAACCTTCTGTAATGTGGTAGTGAAAGGTTATCCTTCTGTAATGTGGTAGTGAAAGGTTAACTTTCTGTAGTGTGGTAGTGAAAGGTTAACCTTCTGTAGTGTGGTAGTGAAAGGTTAACCTTCTGTAGTGTGGTAGTGAAAGGGTTAACCTTCTGTAGTGTGGTAGTGAAAGGTTAACCTTCTGTAGTGTGGTAGTGAAAGGTTAACCTTGTGTAGTGTGTTAGTGAGAGGTTAACCTTCTGTAGTGCGGTAGTGAAAGGGTTAACCTTCTGTAGTGCGGTAGTGAAAGGGTTAACCTTCTGTAGTGTGGTAGTGAAAGGTTAACCTTCTGTAGTGTGGTAGTGAAAGGGTTAACCTTCTGTAATGTGGTAGTGAAAGGTTAACCTTCTGTAATGTGGTAGTGAAAGGTTAACCTTATGTAGTGTGGTAGTGAAAGTGTTAACCTTCTAGTGTGGTAGTGAAAGGTTAACCTTCTGTAGTGTGGTAGTGAAAGGTTAACCTTCTGTAGTGTGGTAGTGAAAGGGTTAACCTTCTGTAGTGTGGTAGTGAAAGGTTAACATTCTGTAGTGTGGTAGTGAAAGGTTAACATTCTGTAGTGTGGTAGTGAAAGGTTAACATTATGTAGTGCGGTAGTGAAAGGTTAACCTTCTGTAGTGTGGTAGTGAAAGGTTAACCTTCTGTAGTGTGGTAGTGAAAGGTTAACCTTCTGTAGTGTGGTAGTGAAAGGTTAACCTTCTGTAGTGTGGTAGTGAAAGGTTAACCTTCTGTAGTGTGGTAGGGAAAGGTTAACCTTCTGTAGTGTGGTAGTGAAAGGTTAACCTTCTGTAGTGTGGACGCTGAGGAAGATGCTGAAGATAACATGGAAGGATAAGATCAAGAATGAGGAGGTACTGAGAAGAGCGGATATGCAAGGAGGACAGCTGCTGGAGAGGTTGAAAAAGAGAAAGATGGAGTTGTGCGGGCATGTTCTGAGAGGATCCAGCGGGGAGATGTTCAAGGAGGTGGTGATGGGGAAGGTGGATGGAAAGAGAGGAAGTGGAAGACCAAGAAGAGGCTGGGTAGACGACGTCTGTGATTGGAGCGGCGTGAGAGGCGGAGTCACGGAGTTGGAGAGAAGAAGTGGTGACAGAATGGGTTGGAGAGTGATAGGCAACCTTCGGAACGAAGAAGCCACCTAATGATGATGTGATGGTGAAAGGTTAACCTTCTGTAGTGTGGTAGTGAAAGGGTTAACCTTCTGTAGTGTGTATTGAGCTGTACTGTATTGTACCCATTCTGCAATCTGTTAATAACGTTTTCAATCAATCAATCAATCAATCAATCAGTCTCCGCTAGTGTCAGAGGAAGGTTTTTGTACAGAGACATCATAATAACACAGTATCTGGGCCGTTGTCCAATGGTAGCTGCTGTAGCTCGAAGCCGGTCTTAATTACTTAATTGCCTCCCGGAGGACGAGCGCCTCAGGCCTCTCGCTGCTGTCAGACGTGTGTTTTGAAGTGTCTTCGTGAGCCATCTCCACGCCGGTGAATTCTGAAAGAACCTCGTAACTTCACTCAATCTATTTTCATAATTTTTTTTGACTCGGTTTCAAAGCTTACATTTTCCCTTTTGATGCGTTTGATACGTTTGGCAGGAGGACCCAGGACATCATATGCTGTATACTGTATATTCTGTAGCTTCAGAAACACACGCGAGTTGATGGGAAAATCAATCAAATTATATGTTTTTCCTCTCAGTTCTACCGGGTGTTGGACCTGTCAGCGGAGAGCACACTGCTGGGATGTTTTCAACCTGCAGCTATGTGTCGCGCTACGCTTCCTCCATGCTCTTTGACATTGAAAGACTTTGAATCATTCCCCCCCGTGTGTGTGTGCGTGCGTGTGTGTGTGTGTGTGTGTGTGTGTGTGTGCGTGTGCTTCTGAGCGTGTGAGTGTGAGTGTGTGTGTGTGTGTGTGCTTCTGAGCGTGTGTGTGTGTGCATGTGCTTCTGATCGTGTGAGTGTGTGTGTGTGTGCGTGTGCTTCTGAGCGTGTGAGTCTGTGTGTGTGTGTGCATGTGCTTCTGATCGTGTGAGTGTGTGTGTGTGTGTGTGTGCTTCTGAGCGTGTGAGTCTGTGTGTGTGTGTGCTTCTGAGCGTGTGTGTGTGTGCATGTGCTTCTGATCGTGTGAGTGTGTGTGTGTGTGTGTGCTTCTGAGCGTGTGAGTCTGTATGTGTGACTGTGTGTGCGTGTGCTTCTGAGCGTGTGTGTGTGCGTGCTTCTGAGCGTGTGAGTGTGTGTGTGTGTGTGTGCATGTGCTTCTGATCGTGTGAGTGTGTGTGTGTGTGTGTGTGCTTCTGATCGTGTGAGTCTGTGTGTGTGTGCGTTCTTCTGAGCGTGTGAGTGTGTGTGTGTGTGTGTGTGCACAAATTAGCGTATGCATGCCTTTGTTTCTGATATGATGGAACCCGGGACATCTATGAAGGTTATAATTATCTACCTTCTAACTGTTCATACTATTCATTCTATTCACACTGCCGTGATGATGCCCTGAGTCCTCTGCACTTAGCAGCCTCTGCACACCTCCCACCATAGAAGGTATTTTATTGTATTTTGATGCACAATTACGTGTGGCAACAAGTACAATTTAGTTTAGTCTACCATACAATGACTACCACCACCCCTCCACCCACTCCACCCAAATGGCTGCTTTTATCCAAAGCGCTTTACAATCTGTTCCTCACATTTTACACGTTCACTCAGACGTTCACACACCGACGGCGGAGGCGACCACGCAAGGTGCCAACCTGCTCATCGGGAGCAATGGACCTGTCTCAAAACCCTGCCCTCTTTTCTTGATCCTCCAATCACAGCTGTCGCTTACCTCTGACTTCCTCGTACAAACAAAGTTAGGTAAGCGACAGCTGTGATTGGAGGATCAAGAAAAGGGGCAGGGTATGAGACAGGTCTAATAGGGGTTAAGTGTCTTCTTGCTCAAGGACACATCGACACGCGGCCCAGGAGGAGTGGGAATCGAACCGGGAACCTCCGGATTGCCAGACGACTGCTCTATACCTCGCGAGCCACTGTCGCCCCACTACCACCATCCATCCATCCACCCCCCCCCCCCCCCCCTCCTCACATCTGACATGGATGCAATATCACATGCTCATGTTGATAGTTGTCCTGGAGGCTTTTCAGTTGCTCTTGTTTAATATTTCATAAACCTTTGAATGAAGTAGTAATAGATCATCTGGGCTGCGGACTGTGTAATTGCGATCGTTGAATCTTTTTGCTCACGTTTGACCGGCATGTTCACCGAACACAGACTTTGATATCAGTGGGAAAATCCTACACATATTACCTATCCATGAGTGGGTGAATGGGTGAGTGAATGGGTGAATGGGTGAGTGAATGGGTGAATGTGTGAGTGAATGGGTGAATGTGTGAGTGAATGGGTGAATGGGTGAGTGAATGGGTGAATGTGTGAGTGAATGGGTGAATGTGTGAGTGAATGGGTGAATGTGTGAGTGAATGGGTGAATGTGTGAGTGAATGGGTGAATGGGTGAGTCAGTGAATGGGTGAGTGAATGGGTGAATGGGTGAATGGGTGAATGGGTGAGTGAATGGGTGAGTCAGTGAATGGGTGAATGTGAGGCATAAATTGTAAAGCGCTTTGGATAAAAGCTGCTATATAAATGCAAACAATTTCCTCGGGGCGACCGAGAAAACCACTGCTTCTATTAGCTGATCAAAAAGATAGGAGGACTTTATCATGCAGTATGGATGCAGTGTGAATGCAGTATGCACTGCTTTCACAATGGCTTGTGAAGTTTAAAAGCCATTTCTGTTTCGTTCAAAACAACAGCCAGACACGGTTAAAGTGAGGCACTGATGCTTTCAGCGATGTGAGGTATCTGTAAGGGCTGCGTGTGGCGTGTGGGTCATGAGCAGATAATAGGGACTCTCTAAGGCCCCGTTTAGACGGAAACGCTAGCAGGTGAATCCGCAAAAATATTTTTACGGATGTGCCTTTCGTTTATACGGAAACGGCGTTTTTACGGGGTGAAACCGCAAAAAAGTGAGACTACCTTCCAGGGTGGAATTCCTAGAAACGCAAAAGCTTTGCGCTTTCGTCTAAACTGTCAAACCGTATAAATCTGTTAAAACGATGACGAAAGGGTTGTCACGGCTCTGGTCGCGCGTACTGCTTACGTCACAGGTAGCAGGTATGCGCCAGTAGCCGAGACGTAAACAAAGCAAGTATGTCTGACTTATATCAACGGAGATCACCTGAAGGCTACATTGGCAGTACTTTTAACCCTTTCACTGCCA
>NC_140173.1:147598767-147613767 GCF_963971535.1 Notolepis coatsorum | reverse complement strand
TACAACTACAGAATGTAATTAGTAATACCACAGAATGCAACTACAGAATGTAATTAGTAATACCGCAGAATACAACTACAGAATGTAATTAGTAATACCGCAGAATACAACTATAGAATGTAATTAGTAATACCACAGAATACAACTACAGAATGTAATTAGTAATACTAATACCACAGAATACAACTACAGAATGTAATTAGTAATACTAATACCGCAGCATACAACTACAGAATGTAATTAGTAATACCACAGAATACACAACTACAGAATGTAATTAGTAATACCACAGAATACAACTACAGAATGTAATTAGTAATACCACAGAATACACAACTACAGAATGTCATTAGTAATACCACAGAATACACAACTACAGAATGTAATTAGTAATACCACAGAATACACAACTACAGAATGTAATTAGTAATACCACAGAATACACAACTACAGAATGTAATTAGTAATACCACAGAATACACAACTACAGAATGTAATTAGTAATACCACAGAATACACAACTACAGAATGTAATTAGTAATACCGCAGAATACAACTACAGAATGTAATTAGTAATACCGCAGAATACAACTATAGAATGTAATTAGTAATACCACAGAATACAACTACAGAATGTAATTAGTAATACTAATACCACAGAATACAACTACAGAATGTAATTAGTAATACTAATACCGCAGAATACACAACTACAGAATGTAATTAGTAATACCACAGAATACACAACTACGGAATGTCATTAGTAATACCACAGAATACACAACTACAGAATGTAATTAGTAATACCACAGACTACACAACTACAGAATGTCATTAGTAATACCACAGAATACAACTACAGAATGTAATTAGTAATACCACAGAATACAACTACAGAATGTAATTAGTATAATACCACAGAATACAACTACAGAATGTAATTAGTAATACCACAGAATACAACTACAGAATGTAATTAGTAATACCACAGAATACAACTACAGAATGTAATTAGTAATACCACAGAATACACAACTACAGAATGTAATTAGTAATACCACAGAATACACAACTACAGAATGTAATTAGTACTACCACAGAATACAACTACAGAATGTAATTAGTAATACCACAGAATACACAACTACAGAATGTAATTAGTAATACCACAGAATACACAACTACAGAATGTCATTAGTAATACCACAGAATACACAACTACAGAATGTAATTAGTAATACCACAGAATACACAACTACAGAATGTAATTAGTAATACCACAGAATACAACTACAGAATGTAATTAGTATAATACCACAGAATACAACTACAGAATGTAATTAGTAATACCACAGAATACAACTACAGAATGTAATTAGTAATACAATAGAATACAAATACAGGAGGTAATTAGTAATACAATTAAAATAGTAACAAAATAAAAAGCGTTAATTGTTATTCAACAGTGAAGATACAATGATTGGTTGTTTTCATTCACATTCCCCCCCAAATAACTTGTCGGGTAACTTAAATTGATTTAAAATGAAATAAAAACAGAAAATCTTACTACATCAGTCTGTTGAAGCTTATTTCACATTTCCTGTTGTGATTGAGATGATCTTCATACTGCGTTGCATTCCAGGCAGCTTCACTGCTTCTCGTGATAATGTTTATTTTGAGAGGTTCACTTAAAGCAAACCCAGCGTTTCCAGATGATCTACCTTTCTGTGGACGAGGTTATGTTATCTATCATGAAACCAGGATAATTTCTTGAAATGTGTAAAATGATCTGCCAATGCAGCGGCATAGTTTAAATTAAACTTTTTGAAATAGGGTTGCGTATCTGCGTAGATCACATAACTCGCAACGCTTGGTCTTCTAGCTCAGGTATGACCTCCCGCCCTCCCCTCCCACACTGCAAAAAGTGACAAGCTTGATAAAACGTTTTTTTATTTAAATTTTTTATTTCGTATTCAGTGAAGGTTCAGGGGTCTGTCTTCATGGCAGTGGCACAGAGACATGTCCACATTTTACAATTATAACAAGATATTTTGAGAGATTATCTTACTTCATTTGCAGATTTATCTTTCTTTACGTTTGTTGTGTGATGATGAAAGAGGCTCGGCGATAGATAGGTAGGTACTGTAAGTAGGTAGGTACTGCAGGTAGGTAGGTAGGTACTGTAGGAAGGTAGGTAGGTAGGCACTATACTGTACTGTAGGTAGGTAGGTAGGTAGGTAGGTCTTTGTCCTTTATTTATACAGGTAAAACAAATGAGACCGAGATATCTTCCATACGTGACCTGTTTAGCTCATCATGTCCAATAAATGGGTTGGGTTTATAATATCAAGCTCTAGTGTGTGTGTGTGTGTGTGTGTGTGTGTGTGTGTGTGTATGTGTGTGTGTGTGTGTGTGTTTATCTCTCTCTCACTTTCTGCTTCTGTTTATCTGTCTTGGGGCCATAGTTTATAAATGGCTGCCTTTATCCAAGGCCCCCAGCCCCCAGTTTATAAAAGCCTTGTAACTCTTTACGGTGCCTTTGCAATGTCTTGATCCATCCGTCCTGAAGCCCTAGTTTACACAAGTCTTACGACTCTCATAAGTGCACAACATCCAAAACACCTCAGTGAAGAAAAAAAAAGCAGAAGAAAAAGCAGCCAGAAAAGTAAAAAATTACCCAAAAAAAGCTTTATGACATCATGACCTGTCCTTCTGGCCTGTGTTTCTACGTTAGTGTTTCTAAGTTAGTGTTTCTAAGTTAGTGTTTCTACGTTAGTGTTTCTAAGTTAGTGTTTCTACGTTAGTGTTTCTAAGTTAGTGTTTCTACGTTAGTGTTTCTAAGTTAGTGTTTCTACGTTAGTGTTTCTAAGTTAGTAAGTTAGTGTTTCTACGTTAGTGTTTCTATGGCAGTGTTTCTAAGTTAGTGTTTCTAAGTTAGTGTTTCTACGTTAGTGTTTCTAAGTTAGTGTTTCTATGTTAGTGTTTCTAAGTTAGTGTTTCTAAGTTAGTGTTTCTAAGTTAGTGTTTCTACGTTAGTGTTTCTAAGTTAGTGTTTCTACGTTAGTGTTTCTAAGTTAGTGTTTCTAAGTTAGTGTTTCTAAGTTAGTGTTTCTACGGCAGTGTTTCTAAGTTAGTGTTTTTTTTTTTTTTTTTACTTTCTTTTTTAGCGTTTATCGCTTTTCTGGTCAAGCATGACCGACAGAAACAGGTTGAAATGGGATGTAGAGCAGGGGAAGACATTCTGAGAAATGACGGCGGGTCCGGGAATCGAACCCGTGTCCCCCAGATCCGTGACGAGCACGGTTTTCCCCCACGCAGAAATAGCGCCGAGATATGCGGTGAGCTACGGGAGCTCCCCCTAAGTTAGTGTTTCTATGTTAGTGTTTCTATGTTAGTGTTTCTACGTTAGTGTTTCTACGTTAGTGTTTCTATGTTAGTGTTTCTAAGTTAGTGTTTCTAAGTTAGTGTTTCTACGTTAGTGTTTCTATGTTAGTGTTTCTACGTTAGTGTTTCTACGTTAGTGTTTCTAAGTTAGCGTTTCTAAGTTAGTGTTTCTACGTTAGTGTTTCTAAGTTAGTGTTTCTAAGTTAGTGTTTCTAAGTTAGTGTTTCTACATTAGTGTTTCTAAGTTAGTGTTTCTACATTAGTGTTTCTAAGTTAGTGTTTCTACGTTAGTGTTTCTACGTTAGTGTTTCTAAGTTAGTGTTTCTAAGTTAGTGTTTCTAAGTTAGTGTTTCTACGTTAGTGTTTCTAAGTTAGTGTTTCTACGTTAGTGTTTCTACGTTAGTGTTTCTAAGTTAGTGTTTCTAAGTTAGTGTTTCTAAGTTAGTGTTTCTACGGCAGTGTTTCTAAGTTAGTGTTTCTTTTTTTTTTTTTTACTTTATTTTTTAGCGTTTATCGCTTTTCTGGTCAAGCATGACCGACAGAAACAGGTTGAAATGGGATGTAGAGCAGGGGAAGACATTCTGAGAAATGACGGCGGGTCCGGGAATCGAACTCGTGTCCCCCAGATCCGTGACGAGCACGGTTTTCCCCCACGCAGAAATAGCGCCGAGATATGCGGTGAGCTACGGGAGCTCCCCCTAAGTTAGTGTTTCTATGTTAGTGTTTCTATGTTAGTGTTTCTACGTTAGTGTTTCTACGTTAGTGTTTCTATGTTAGTGTTTCTACGTTAGTGTTTCTAAGTTAGTGTTTCTATGTTAGTGTTTCTACGTTAGTGTTTCTAAGTTAGTAAGTTAGTGTTTCTACGTTAGTGTTTCTAAGTTAGTGTTTCTAAGTTAGTGTTTCTACGTTAGTGTTTCTAAGTTAGTGTTTCTACGTTAGTGTTTCTATGTTAGTGTTTCTACGTTAGTGTTTCTATGTTAGTGTTTCTACGTTAGTGTTTCTACGTTAGTGTTTCTACGTTAGTGTTTCTAAGTTAGTGTTTCTAAGTTAGTGTTTCTACGTTAGTGTTTCTAAGTTAAGTTAGTGTTTCTATGTTAGTGTTTCTAAGTTAGTGTTTCTACGTTAGTGTTTCTAAGTTAGTGTTTCTAAGTTAGTGTTTCTATGTTAGTGTTTCTAAGTTAGTGTTTCTTAGTGTTTCTAAGTTAGTGTTTCTATGTTAGTGTTTCTACGTTAGTGTTTCTACGTTAGTGTTTCTTAGTGTTTCTAAGTTAGTGTTTCTATGTTAGTGTTTCTATGTTAGTGTTTCTACGTTAGTGTTTCTAAGTTAGTGTTTCTACGTTAGTGTTTCTACGTTAGTGTTTCTACGTTAGTGTTTCTATGTTAGTGTTTCTAAGTTAGTGTTTCTATGTTAGTGTTTTTTAGTGTTTCTACGTTAGTGTTTCTAAGTTAGTGTTTCTACGTTAGTGTTTCTAAGTTAGTGTTTCTACATTAGTGTTTCTAAGTTAGTGTTTCTACGTTAGTGTTTCTACATTAGTGTTTCTAAGTTAGTGTTTCTACATTAGTGTTTCTAAGTTAGTGTTTCTACGTTAGTGTTTCTACGTTAGTGTTTCTATGTTAGTGTTTCTAAGTTAGTGTTTCTATGTTAGTGTTTCTACATTAGTGTTTCTAAGTTAGTGTTTCTACATTAGTGTTTCTAAGTTAGTGTTTCTACGTTAGTGTTTCTAAGTTAGTGTTTCTACATTAGTGTTTCTAAGTTAGTGTTTCTATGTTAGTGTTTCTAAGTTAGTGTTTCTACGTTAGTGTTTCTAAGTTAGTGTTTCTACGTTAGTGTTTCTAAGTTAGTGTTTCTACGTTAGTGTTTCTAAGTTAGTGTTTCTACATTAGTGTTTCTAAGTTAGTGTTTCTACGTTAGTGTTTCTAAGTTAGTGTTTCTATGTTAGTGTTTCTAAGTTAGTGTTTCTAAGTTAGTGTTTCTAAGTTAGTGTTTCTACGTTAGTGTTTCTACGTTAGTGTTTCTATGTTAGTGTTTCTACGTTAGTGTTTCTACGTTAGTGTTTCTAAGTTAGCGTTTCTAAGTTAGTGTTTCTACGTTAGTGTTTCTACGTTAGTGTTTCTAAGTTAGTGTTTCTAAGTTAGTGTTTCTAAGTTAGTGTTTCTACATTAGTGTTTCTAAGTTAGTGTTTCTACATTAGTGTTTCTAAGTTAGTGTTTCTACGTTAGTGTTTCTACGTTAGTGTTTCTAAGTTAGTGTTTCTAAGTTAGTGTTTCTAAGTTAGTGTTTCTACGTTAGTGTTTCTACGTTAGTGTTTCTAAGTTAGTGTTTCTAAGTTAGTGTTTCTAAGTTAGTGTTTCTACGGCAGTGTTTCTAAGTTAGTGTTTCTAAGTTAGTGTTTCTATGTTAGTGTTTCTACGTTAGTGTTTCTAAGTTAGTAAGTTAGTGTTTCTACGTTAGTGTTTCTAAGTTAGTGTTTCTAAGTTAGTGTTTCTACGTTAGTGTTTCTAAGTTAGTGTTTCTACGTTAGTGTTTCTATGTTAGTGTTTCTACGTTAGTGTTTCTATGTTAGTGTTTCTACGTTAGTGTTTCTACGTTAGTGTTTCTACGTTAGTGTTTCTAAGTTAGTGTTTCTAAGTTAGTGTTTCTACGTTAGTGTTTCTAAGTTAAGTTAGTGTTTCTATGTTAGTGTTTCTAAGTTAGTGTTTCTACGTTAGTGTTTCTAAGTTAGTGTTTCTAAGTTAGTGTTTCTATGTTAGTGTTTCTAAGTTAGTGTTTCTTAGTGTTTCTAAGTTAGTGTTTCTATGTTAGTGTTTCTACGTTAGTGTTTCTACGTTAGTGTTTCTTAGTGTTTCTAAGTTAGTGTTTCTATGTTAGTGTTTCTATGTTAGTGTTTCTACGTTAGTGTTTCTAAGTTAGTGTTTCTACGTTAGTGTTTCTACGTTAGTGTTTCTACGTTAGTGTTTCTATGTTAGTGTTTCTAAGTTAGTGTTTCTATGTTAGTGTTTTTTAGTGTTTCTACGTTAGTGTTTCTAAGTTAGTGTTTCTACGTTAGTGTTTCTAAGTTAGTGTTTCTACATTAGTGTTTCTAAGTTAGTGTTTCTACGTTAGTGTTTCTACATTAGTGTTTCTAAGTTAGTGTTTCTACATTAGTGTTTCTAAGTTAGTGTTTCTACGTTAGTGTTTCTACGTTAGTGTTTCTATGTTAGTGTTTCTAAGTTAGTGTTTCTATGTTAGTGTTTCTACATTAGTGTTTCTAAGTTAGTGTTTCTACATTAGTGTTTCTAAGTTAGTGTTTCTACGTTAGTGTTTCTAAGTTAGTGTTTCTACATTAGTGTTTCTAAGTTAGTGTTTCTATGTTAGTGTTTCTAAGTTAGTGTTTCTACGTTAGTGTTTCTAAGTTAGTGTTTCTACGTTAGTGTTTCTAAGTTAGTGTTTCTACGTTAGTGTTTCTAAGTTAGTGTTTCTACATTAGTGTTTCTAAGTTAGTGTTTCTACGTTAGTGTTTCTAAGTTAGTGTTTCTATGTTAGTGTTTCTAAGTTAGTGTTTCTAAGTTAGTGTTTCTAAGTTAGTGTTTCTACGTTAGTGTTTCTACGTTAGTGTTTCTATGTTAGTGTTTCTACGTTAGTGTTTCTACGTTAGTGTTTCTAAGTTAGCGTTTCTAAGTTAGTGTTTCTACGTTAGTGTTTCTACGTTAGTGTTTCTAAGTTAGTGTTTCTAAGTTAGTGTTTCTAAGTTAGTGTTTCTACATTAGTGTTTCTAAGTTAGTGTTTCTACATTAGTGTTTCTAAGTTAGTGTTTCTACGTTAGTGTTTCTACGTTAGTGTTTCTAAGTTAGTGTTTCTAAGTTAGTGTTTCTAAGTTAGTGTTTCTACGTTAGTGTTTCTACGTTAGTGTTTCTAAGTTAGTGTTTCTAAGTTAGTGTTTCTAAGTTAGTGTTTCTACGGCAGTGTTTCTAAGTTAGTGTTTTTTTTTTTTTTTTACTTTATTTTTTAGCGTTTATCGCTTTTCTGGTCAAGCATGACCGACAGAAACAGGTTGAAATGGGATGTAGAGCAGGGGAAGACATTCTGAGAAATGACGGCGGGTCCGGGAATCGAACCCGTGTCCCCCAGATCCGTGACGAGCACGGTTTTCCCCCACGCAGAAATAGCGCCGAGATATGCGGTGAGCTACGGGAGCTCCCCCTAAGTTAGTGTTTCTATGTTAGTGTTTCTATGTTAGTGTTTCTACGTTAGTGTTTCTACGTTAGTGTTTCTATGTTAGTGTTTCTACGTTAGTGTTTCTAAGTTAGTGTTTCTATGTTAGTGTTTCTACGTTAGTGTTTCTAAGTTAGTAAGTTAGTGTTTCTACGTTAGTGTTTCTAAGTTAGTGTTTCTAAGTTAGTGTTTCTACGTTAGTGTTTCTAAGTTAGTGTTTCTACGTTAGTGTTTCTATGTTAGTGTTTCTACGTTAGTGTTTCTATGTTAGTGTTTCTACGTTAGTGTTTCTACGTTAGTGTTTCTAAGTTAGTGTTTCTAAGTTAGTGTTTCTACGTTAGTGTTTCTAAGTTAAGTTAGTGTTTCTATGTTAGTGTTTCTAAGTTAGTGTTTCTACGTTAGTGTTTCTAAGTTAGTGTTTCTAAGTTAGTGTTTCTACGTTAGTGTTTCTAAGTTAGTGTTTCTACGTTAGTGTTTCTAAGTTAGTGTTTCTAAGTTAGTGTTTCTATGTTAGTGTTTCTAAGTTAGTGTTTCTTAGTGTTTCTAAGTTAGTGTTTCTATGTTAGTGTTTCTACGTTAGTGTTTCTACGTTAGTGTTTCTTAGTGTTTCTAAGTTAGTGTTTCTATGTTAGTGTTTCTATGTTAGTGTTTCTACGTTAGTGTTTCTAAGTTAGTGTTTCTACGTTAGTGTTTCTACGTTAGTGTTTCTACGTTAGTGTTTCTATGTTAGTGTTTCTATGTTAGTGTTTCTAAGTTAGTGTTTCTACGTTAGTGTTTCTAAGTTAGTGTTTCTACGTTAGTGTTTCTAAGTTAGTGTTTCTACGTTAGTGTTTCTAAGTTAGTGTTTCTACATTAGTGTTTCTAAGTTAGTGTTTCTACGTTAGTGTTTCTACATTAGTGTTTCTAAGTTAGTGTTTCTACATTAGTGTTTCTAAGTTAGTGTTTCTACGTTAGTGTTTCTACGTTAGTGTTTCTATGTTAGTGTTTCTAAGTTAGTGTTTCTATGTTAGTGTTTCTACATTAGTGTTTCTAAGTTAGTGTTTCTACATTAGTGTTTCTAAGTTAGTGTTTCTACGTTAGTGTTTCTAAGTTAGTGTTTCTACGTTAGTGTTTCTAAGTTAGTGTTTCTATGTTAGTGTTTCTAAGTTAGTGTTTCTACGTTAGTGTTTCTAAGTTAGTGTTTCTAAGTTAGTGTTTCTACATTAGTGTTTCTAAGTTAGTGTTTCTAAGTTAGTGTTTCTACGTTAGTGTTTCTAAGTTAGTGTTTCTACGTTAGTGTTTCTAAGTTAGTGTTTCTACATTAGTGTTTCTAAGTTAGTGTTTCTACGTTAGTGTTTCTAAGTTAGTGTTTCTATGTTAGTGTTTCTAAGTTAGTGTTTCTAAGTTAGTGTTTCTAAGTTAGTGTTTCTACGTTAGTGTTTCTAAGTTAGTGTTTCTATGTTAGTGTTTCTAAGTTAGTGTTTCTATGTTAGTGTTTCTATGTTAGTGTTTCTATGTTAGTGTTTTTAAGTTAGTGTTTCTAAGTTAGTGTTTCTATGTTAGTGTTTCTAAGTTAGTGTTTCTAAGTTAGTGTTTCTACGTTAGTGTTTCTAAGTTAGTGTTTCTACATTAGTGTTTCTACGTTAGTGTTTCTATGTTAGTGTTTCTATGTTAGTGTTTCTAAGTTAGTGTTTCTACGTTAGTGTTTCTATGTTAGTGTTTCTAAGTTAGTGTTTCTACGTTAGTGTTTCTAAGTTAGTGTTTCTATGTTAGTGTTTCTATGTTAGTGTTTCTATGTTAGTGTTTCTAAGTTAGTGTTTCTATGTTAGTGTTTCTTAGTGTTTCTAAGTTAGTGTTTCTATGTTAGTGTTTTTAAGTTAGTGTTTCTAAGTTAGTGTTTCTACGTTAGTGTTTCTAAGTTAGTGTTTCTACATTAGTGTTTCTACGTTAGTGTTTCTAAGTTAGTGTTTCTATGTTAGTGTTTCTAAGTTAGTGTTTCTACGTTAGTGTTTCTACGTTAGTGTTTCTAAGTTATGTTATGTTGTCACAAGACAAGTGGCATCTTTCAAAACCAGTGAAATTATAGTAAGTATAGCTCATTTGACTTAAAATACCTCCGAAAACAAGCTTGACAATCAAAACGCCAAGCGTGTCACTTCTTGCAGCGCCGTCGTCGCGCTTCTACTCTGCGGTTCTGGCTCGGAAAAAGGAAAAGACAATATCCATGATAATGACTGGAATGGAACTGTTACAGCTGATTACAGGTCACAATACCAATCATTTCCCCGTTAATTAGACAGCTGATTGGAAATAGATTAGCCTGTTTTTCTCACTCCATATACGCTCCCTCGTCTACCGCCCACCGTTTACCAGGAGGGATGGAAAAGGGAGATATTTCACCGGCCGGGGGAAAGTCGCTTTTTTCCGTCACGCCTCATTTCCGTTCCCTCGCGGAGCGGAGGGAAGTGACCGGGCTCTTCTCCCCCCGTCTGTCCCGAATGATAAAGGGAACGCTTTGACTTGAAGCGCATTATAACTTTTAGTACGTTTATCTTGATTGATTGCCCTCATCTCTCGCCCTCCTGTTCACATCCGACATATTCAACAAGAACGATGGCCCTGGCGGTCAATAAATAACTCACAGTGACTACAATACAGTCCCGTCATTATGTATAATGTACTGTGATGCAGTGTGATCCGTTTCTGCTGTCGTTATGTTGCACTCATGTTTAATGTGCGTATGGAGAAAGAAGAAAACAGGACATTGTCCTATGACTGTTCTCAGCTGTCTACAGAAGTCCTGCATAACCTTATTTAAACATGTTGACAATTGCGTACCCAAAGTAATTTGTGATTTATTATACTTTATACGTATAGCATACGTATAACGTTTTTGTAACGTGTGTACCAGTAAACATTCGGCATGATTATCCAAAATGGCCGTCCGCTCCCATTCATTTCGATGCTCTCGTCAAAACAATGGACTTCTTCGTCTTCTTGTGTCACCTTCCCCCACTCTCAGCGGAGCAGACGCTCCTTGGCTACAACGGTGTTCAATCAGCTCCCGGCTCCTCCCCCCCTACTAGGCTGTCAGCTCCTGGCTCCTCCCCCCCTGCTAGGCTATCAGCTCCCGGCTCCTCCCCCCCCTGCTAGGCTGTTAGCTCATGGCTCCTCCCCCCCTGCTAGGCTGTCAGCTCCTGGCTCCTCCCCCCCTGCTAGGCTGTCAGCTCTTGGCTCCTCCTCCCCCTGCTAGGCTGTTAGCTCCTGGCTCCTCCCCCCCCCCCTGCTAGGCTGTCAGCTCCTGGCTCCTCCCCCCCTGCTAGGCTATCAGCTCCTGGCTCCTCCCCCCCCCCCCCTAGACTGTTAGCTCCTGGCTCCTCCCCCCCTGCTAGGCTGTCAGCTCCTGGCTCCTCCCCCCTGCTAGGCTGTTAGCTCCTCCCCCCTGCTAGACTGTCAGCTCCTGGCTCCTCCTCCCCCCCTGCTAGACTGTTAGCTCCTGGCTCCTCCCCCCCCTACTAGGCTGTCAGCTCCTGGCTCCTCCCCCCCTGCTAGGCTATCAGCTCCCGGCTCCTCCCCCCCCTGCTAGGCGTTCAGCTCCTGGCTCCTCCCCCCTGCTAGGCTGTCAGCTCCTGGCTCCCCCCCCCCCCCCCTGCTAGGCTGTCAGCTCCTGGCTCCTCCCCCCCCTGCTAGGCTGTCAGCTCCTGGCTCCTCCCCCCCCTGCTAGGCTGTCAGCTCCTGGCTCCTCCCCCCCCTGCTAGGCTGTCAGCTCCTGGCTCCTCCCCCCCCTGCTAGGCTGTTAGCTCCTGGCCCTCCCCCCCTGCTAGACTGTCAGCTCCTGGCTCCTCCCCCCCCTGCTAGGCTGTTAGCTCCTGGCTCCTCCCCCTGCTAGGCTGTTAGCTCCCGGCTCCTCCTCCCCCTGCTAGGCTGTTAGCTCCTGGCTCCTCCCCCCCTGCTAGACTGTCAGCTCATGGCTCCTCCCCCCCTGCTAGGCTGTTAGCTCCTGGCTCCTCCCCCTGCTAGACTGTTAGCTCCTGGCTCCTCCCCCCCCTGCTAGGCTGTTAGCTCCTGGCTCCTCCCCCTGCTAGGCTGTTAGCTCCCGGCTCCTCCTCCCCCCTGCTAGGACTGTCAGCTCCTGGCTCCTCCCCCCCTGCTAGGCTGTTAGCTCCTGGCTCCTCCCCCTGCTAGACTGTTAGCTCCTGGCTCCTCCCCCCCTGCTAGGCTGTTAGCTCCTGGCTCCTCCCCTGCTAGACTGTCAGCTCCTGGCTCTTCTCCCGCCTGCTAGACTGTTAGCTCCTGGCTCCTCCCCCTGCTAGGCTGTTAGCTCCTGGCTCCTCCCCCCTGCTAGACTGTTAGCTCATGGCTCCTCCCCCCCTGCTAGACTGTCAGCCCTGGCTCCTCCCCCCCTTGCTAGACTGTCACCTCCTGGCTCCTCCCCCCCTGCTAGACTATCAGCTCCTGGCTCTCCCCCCTGCTAGGCTGTCAGCTCCTGGCTCCTCCCCCCCCTGCTAGACTGTCACCGTCCTGGCCCCCCCCCCCCCCTGCTAGGCTGTCAGCTCCTGGCTCCCCCCCCCCCCCCCCCTGCATGATATCACAGCCAGCCAGAGGATCACTGAGGCTGGGGAAGAGGACTCGGGCGGCCGGGCTTCTCTGCACCTCTCTGCTTCACTGTCCTTTATCTGTCAATCATCCTGTGGGTTTTCAAGTGCATCTGGTTATGTAAGACTGTCGCCCGCCAGCTGAGGACGCGGCCTGTGTTACATACAGGCAGTGTTGTAGTACTCAAGTCCAGGGTCCTCATTTATCAACAATGCGTAGAAAGTGTTCTATTTCCGTTCCTACGCACGGAATTTAGAATGTGTGTACGCACAGAAAAAATCGGGATTTATCGACCGTGCGTACACAGGTCCTACGCACACCTGCAAGTACTCCGTGTTGATAAATGCCACTTGTTCTACGCTCCGCGCTCGTGCACGATTTTAAGTATTTGCATATACTGTAGAACCGCCCGTAATTAACCATATACGGTAATTGAAACACCCCCCATGAAATGTGGAAAAGTGGACTAAACCGAGCGAACACGTGTTATGGGAGAAATACGCTACAAGCTGACAAGCTTCTTAAAACGCTAACGCTATTAAATAAAAATACAGTTTAGGTTAAAATAAGAATATGACTTGGCCTGGAAAAAAAGCAAATTGCATGCTCCATGGTGACTCTTTCTTGTGCACGAGTGTGCCCGGTGTAGATGCGCTCCTGTTGGGGTTGATCAGAGGAGTCATCCATGGCTTCAGTAGAGTACAAATGAAGGAGGTGTCTCGGGTATAACGGAGTTAATATTATGTTCTCTCGGCAATTAGACCTGCCCCTCATTCATTCATTCATTCCTATCTGCTATCTCTGAAAACAGCTCCCCGCAGAGCGCAGTCAGCGCACCCCGTAGTATTCCAATAACGCTATATATATAAACCATGCTGCATTCATTCGGAAAGAAAGACCTATTCCAAATGCTATATTTATAGGGTTTGATAATAATTACACTAATGTCGCTATTTTACAATGAACTATAATGAATTACGGATCATATGAACACGTCAGTGTTGAAAGTAAACCGAATTGCCCAATGAAAGTCCGTCTCATGGTGCGTGCAGTCTTCATATTCTACCACTGGGCGCCAGGTACGCACGGTCTGAGCTGTGCGTATATATACGCACAAAGTCAAGCACACGTTCAAATTGATAAGTCCCACACTTTGCTTAGAAATGATCGTACGCGCGGGGTTACTACGCACCATTGATAAATGAGAGCCCAGGAATGCAATGTACTGTGGGGGGGAGGGGCTGAACATATGCATTTGAATGTCAAGTGGTTTTTATGTGCTGGAGGAGGTTTTTGGAGTGTGTAGGGGTGGTGTGGGTGTGTGTGTGTGTGTGTGGGTGTGTGCGTGCGAGTTGTGTGTGTGGTGTTGTGTGCGGGTGAGGTGTGTGGGTGTGTGTGGTTGTTTTTATGAAGATGCCGTGAGATTTTTGTGTCTCTATTGACTGTTTTTTAGTTGACATATTTTAATAAAAGAACATCAAAAGTCAAAGTCTCTCTCTCTCTCTCTGAGGGGGATATTGTCCTCTCTCCTCTCTCTCTCTCTCGTCATCTCTCGTCTGCTCTCTCTCTCCCTCTGAGGGGATATTGTCCTCCTCTCTCTCTCTCTCTCTCTCTCTCTCTCTCTCTCTCTCTCTCTCTCTCTCTCTCTACTCTCTATCTCTCTCTCTGAGGGGATATTGTCCTCTCTCTCTCTCTCTCTCTCTCTCTCTCTCTCTCTCTCTCTCTCTCTCTCTGAGGGGATATTGTCCTCTCTCTCCTCTCTCTCCTCTCTCTCTCTCTCTCTCTCTCTCTCTCTCTCTCTCTTCTCTCTCTCTCTCTCTCTCTGAGGGGATATTGTCCTCTCTCTCTCTCTCTCTCTCTCTCTCTCTGAGGGGATATTGTCCTCTCTCTCTCTCAATTCAATTTCAATTCAATTCAATTCAAATGGGCTTTATTGACATGGGAAACATACGTTTACATTGCCAAAGCCAAACAAAACAAAACAATCAAACAGAAAGCAAAATAAATCTGTACATTACAGACTGGAATTTCTTGTACAGTCTTTATGGTGGTTGCATTCCGCTGGATGTCCTTTTTCTTGTCACAGCAGCTCACAAATCTTGCTGCTGTGTTTGCACATTCTTGTATTTCTCCCTGTAGGTATGGGAGTTTTGAGTTATTGTCCATGTTTTCAAAGTCTCTTTGGGTGTTTGCAATTTGTGGGAAGTATATGTCTCTGATGTCTTGGTATAGGGGGCAGGTTGTTAAGAAGTGGAGCCTCGGTTTCCACCTCTTCCTTGTGTGCAGTGGGTGCATTGTCTGTCTTCTCTTGGGAGCCAGGTCTGCCTATGGCGGCCTTTCTCAATGGCTAGGCTGTGCTCGCTGAGTCTGTACCTAGTCAAGGATCTTCTTAGTTTTGGGTCAGTCACGGTGCTCAGGTATTCTGCCACTGTGTACGCTCTGTTTAGGGGCCAAATAGCATTTCAATTTGCTCTGGTTTTGGGTTGTTTCTTTCCAATGTGTCAGATAGTTTTCTTTTTGTTTTCTTATAATTTGATTTAGTCCAGTGTGGTTACTGTCTGGTGGTTCTGCTTGTGTTTGTGAGCAGAGTCCCAGAACCATCTGGCTGAGTGGGCATCTATCGAGGGTCTCTCTGTGGGTGAGGGCTATGTTGTGGAGTGTGTCTGGGTCGCTTTCTTTTAGGTGGTTGTGGAATTTTAAGCTTCTTTTTTTGAATTTTTATGATTAGTGGGTATCTTCCTAGTTCTGCTCTGCATGCATTATTTGGCGTTTTCCGTTGGGTGCGGAGAATGGATTTGCAAAATTCTGCATGCAGAGTCTCAATTGGGTGTTGTCCCATTTGGTGAAGT
>NC_140173.1:147545006-147598567 GCF_963971535.1 Notolepis coatsorum | reverse complement strand
TGCCCTAATGATGAAGATGATTGTGGATATTAGAGAGTTGAGAAGCAGTATACCTGCAATGTGAGAAAATTATATATAATATAATATATAAATAAAAGATATTTAGAAAAACTACCATTATAAACAAAACAGTAGTACTGTAGTATATATTAGTATTCATTCACTGTTCATTACTGAATTAGGAAAATCTGCTTTTCGCTTCTGTGCCCCAGAAAACATGGAATGTTTTACAATGCACTTTAAAACCCAATTCATTAGTCGGTTTTATTTGATTTATTGTGATGTTTCTTCTTGACGTGTCCGGCCCATGGGGACGGATTTTGTCACCTGAAAGGGCTATCGACAGGCAACAAATGGGGCTTTAATTCGATATATATATTGTACATAAAAATATGCACACCCGAGCCACTAGAGGTCGCCAAAGTGCCGGTAGGCAAATCGTCCTCATGTTAAGAGGTTAACGTGTGTTGTCGGGCCTTACAAATACATTTTATTTGATTTGATCTAGATTTAAATCTTTAATAGCAAACCACTTCCCCACAGTCTGCAGTTGTTTTTCATTATTTTAAATGTTTAATTGATTGACTTTTCTGTTTCTATATTTTCTTTTTTAATATTTATTATGTGTTTTATTTCTCGACGTCATCGTAAATGAGAGCTCTCAATAATAATAATAATAATAATAATAATAATAATAATAATAATAATAATAATAATAATAATAATAATTAATAATAATAATAATAATAATTAGAGCTGGGCATAGATAATTTTTTTAATCTAGATTAATCTACCTGCAATCCTGGAATTAATCTAGATTAATCTAGATTAAAATGGCTCAAAAAAAAAAAAAAAAATCTGCCGAAGGTGTTCAAAATAGGTGTGTTCTACCCAAATAATGACCAGAGGAGGAGATTTATCCTCCTCTTCATCTGAGGAGTCACTAGCTGTTCTATCTCCTTGTTCAACAGCATGAACATGTCTCTTCTTTTTGTAATTTCCAGTGTTTCTTTTAAAACCAGATTTATCGTAATTTTCTGTGCCCTTCCTTTGATGCCATTAACATTGTTACACTGATATTGACAGCTCTCGCCAGTGTCAAATCACTCTCTGTCAGTAGTTTCTTCTGTGAACCTTCATTTCTTAATCCACACACAAACCTGTCTCTCAATGTGTCTTTTAGTGAATCTCTAAATTCACAATGCTGCTGACTGGTTGCTCACACACAGACTGCTGCAGAAGCAGGTTTCTCAACAAATTCAGTGCAAGCTCAGTGTAACAGTTCCATGAATGAATGAATGAATGAATGAATGAAAACGTTATTTAACAGATTGCAGAATGGGTACAATACAGTACGGCTCAATACATACAATTGTTAAGAGGATGCAGACCAGAGAAAGACGTTTGTCTTGTTTACATCAGGGTCCCCCATTTTCATTTATTTGCTCCACATTGTCATTAGCCCCTTTCGTGACTGTGATGCACTGAGTGAATCCACAGTCACTTGCTCCTCAATAGGAAACCAACCTAGATTTACCATGAAGGACTGGTTCTGGCCGAACCGTTCGTTATACAAGAATCACAGAGAAATTACAAAGGTACTCACAGTTGCACGAGGATTTCGGACAGAGATAAGGGATGGTGCGCATGCGCTGTGATCACCCAACGGCGGAAATAATGCCGTTTTGAGCAGTTTATAAAAATTATTTAAAATGTTTATTAGCAACGCAGAGCTTTCAAACCATCCCGTATCTCTGTCTGAAACCCTCGTGCAACTGTGAGCACCTTTGAAACGTCTCTGTGATTCTTGTATAACGAACGGTTCAGCCAGAACCAGTCCTTCATGGTAAATCTAGGTTAGTTTCCTATTGAGGAGAAAGTGACTGTGGATTCACTCCGTGCATCACAGTCACGAAAGGGGCTACATTGTCATCAAACGGTCCAATATTTCCAATAACCCAAGCCATTTCGGTTGTAAACACTCACGATAGTCCAGTCGATCCTTCCTTTAGTGTGTAAAGTGGATTTCCTCCTCTTGTAGATGTTTCCCAGTGCCGCCCGTATCCAACGTGAGCTAACATGCTAACTTGCGTCGTTAATAATGTAAACAAAGCTTGCAACGGACTTCTTTTTTCTTGCATTGCGCAGATTCAGACGTCCACATCGCCGAATTGTGTTATATCCTGAGGACTTCTTAACCTCACCTGTATAACAATGATTACCGGACCACTACTTTAGTTTAACACATTATTCTGACTACAGCTCCGGTAGTGCAATCACTTCCTGGTACCACAGCTGGGAACTACGGCAAGTATTTAAGGACAGCAGACCCAACGCTGAGAAAAAGATTAACGGCGTCAATTATATTATCGCGCGATACTAGTCTCGCGATAACGCAGCACGTTAGCGCCGTTAACGGCCCAGCTCTAATAATAATACAACTTTATTTGTATAGCACCTTTCATACAGAAACTGGATCCAACATCCCAACAGGCCACCTTGTTTATGGTTTGATTCTTCAATGATCCTTCCGCATTAAATAAAGATTGGATAAAGATTGAATGAATTACTGATGCTGCATGAAAGCTTTGGCCAATACAGATGATACATTTCTTCTGTTGTGATCGTATGATGAAGTACTGATGTCGATATCAACTCCTGAGCTGGCCTGCCTTCCGTTCCCCTCGGGGACTGATGTTTGTTGCCGGTTTTCTGCAGGTTTCCTAACAAATCGAGAGGCGTTAACTCCTTAACTCCCACTTCACAGTCCTTAGAGAAAGAGGTTCGGGACGTGAAGGCCACTCTGCAGACCATGCTGGCGCAGCTCGAAGACGAGGAGGAGGAAGAGGAAGCCAGCGAAGAGCAGGACGCCGACGTCTTGGAGAACGGGGTGGAGGAAGAGGAGGAGGGGGAGGAAGAGGAGGATCAGTACTTTAGCGACAGCTGGGACATTTGACGTTTTTTTGGATGCTGGTGGTAGGTTCTTTTATGACCACACTGTCAGTCAGACTGCCTCCCTCCCGTGGCTGACCCCCTGCTACGCTCTCGAGAGCTTGACCTATAAGCTCGGTCGGTAGAACTGAGTCCGTATCCATTCACTGAAGGGTCCAGTGTGAGATGATCAATTGAATTATTGATGTGTGTGTGTGTACGGGTCATTGAAAGGCACGACGTTCTAAGATTCCTACATAGAATTCGGAGGAAACATTCCAAAATATTTTAGGCCTATACACCTGAAAAGGCGTAAGCAAAATACACGTTTTTATTTTTCGAAGCCTTAGAATTGCCGTCCTTGGGAGTATTTGTGCGGTATGTCCAAATGAAGGTCTCGGTTTTGTTTTCAAGGATACAAAATATTGGACTTTAAGCCACTTTAATGCAACTCTTGTGAATTCCAAATGTCTCGCCAGCCTATACCTTTAATAACCAGTGCCTTAGGCAGCTAAGCAAACAAGGGTGTTTAATGTATTTATGAAGCTGCGTTATATTTAGCTTATTGTCTCTACACACACAATGTCTTACTGTCTACAAAGAGTTTGATTCCGACGGTAGATATCCACCGTCTGGAAAACACCTACTCTTCTAAGAAGATTATTGCTGGCATGCGAGCAGGCGTCACCATTGGGAGGTCATTAGCTGATGTTAAGACCTCCTCATACAAAATAGATGTATCCTAAAGCAGTGGTTCTAAAGAGTGGGGTCCCTTGGGGGGGGGGGGGGGGGGGGGGTCCACAGTACTAAATCACAAGCAACTTTATTTATATAGCACCTTTCATACATGGATTGCAGCTCAAAGTGCTTTACAGCAAATAACATACACTTGAGCATCAAATTAGCATACAGTTGACAGAATAAAAGGAGTGCATAAAGTGCAGACATAAGAATAGGTATAAAAAAGACAATAAAAGTAGTACAATGTAGAAAGTGCAGGCATAAGAATAGGCATAGAATAAGTACAATAAGTACAGTGTTGCTCGAAAGCATGTGAACCCCCCCGGAACAGCCAGTCCCCCAAAGTAACAACAGATTGTTCAGATTGTCCCTTGTGGGGTCGATGGCTTACTGTGTATCAATTTGGGATGATCCTTGATGTGAAAAACGTGTGATGTGAAATATTTAAGGCTGAGACCACTTATCGATTTATCGATAATTATCAATAACTGCGTGAAACGGATAAATGGTGTCACTTATCGATTTCTTTGCATGTGTAAAAAACCCTTCGTGTCTTAACGTCCTCACAGCGGACAGAGTGGACAATCAGATATGTCTCTCACTGTGTTACAGTCTCACTGCACAGGAGCAGAAGTCTGGTATGTTGTTGTAGGATTCTTACACCATTGTTGCCTCTTTTTATGTTTTCTTTGTCAATTCAACACGATTGGATTTCCAAAGCAGGTGTGGTTTAGTTTAGTCCATGATATAACAGTGTGGTGGTGCTAGAGAAGGCAGGCTAACTTGAATTCTTGAACAAATCTTTTTTTATCCGTTTTACTTCCTGTGTGGAAGAGGTTGAGATTACTCTTTTCCAGTCGTCTTAATGCAACGTTCAACAGTCTGGTTGTCTCGATGCAACATGTCGGGAGAGATGTTATGCATTTTGAGCTATATCTATATTTTCAATAGTCCCAACGGCTTGTGTCACGTGGGAAGTACAGGGCCTGGAGTAGGGGTTCGCACAAGGTCCTTGAAGTGTTTGATTTTTTATATATTTAATTTTTTAACAAAGGTGCTTTAATAGTCATTGAAATTCAAATCAACCATTCGCATTGAACGTTTTGTTCACCTATGAGAAAATAGTTTTGAATCAAGACATTTTTATTTTTTATTCAAAGTGTAACTAATTGTGGGAAATTGGTTTTAAGCCATAAATATTGGATCAACATTTTTTTTCTATAAAAAAACTGCATTTAAAAGTGAATTGTATCCGTTTAAATGTCCTTTTAAAATGAAAGAATAGTGCTTGGAAAAGTATTTAAAAGTCCTTGAATTTTTTTTTGCAATGTCTGTGGGAACCCTGCTAGAGAAAGTAGTCGACCCCCTCTAGAGAGAGAGAGAGAGAGAGAGAGAGAGAGAGACAGCGAGAGAGAGACAGAGAAAGAGAGAGAGAGAGACAGCGAGAGAGAGAGAGACAGAGAAAGAGAGAGAGACAGCGGGAGACAGAGAGAGACAGCGAGAGAGAGACAGCGAGAGAGAGAGAGACAGTGAGAGAGAGAGACAGCGAGAGAGAGACAGTGAGAGACAGCAAGAGAGAGAGACAGAGAAAGAGAGAGAGAGACAGCGAGAGAGAGAGACAGAGAAAGAGAGAGAGACAGAGAAAGAGAGACAGAGAAAGAGAGAGAGAGAGACAGTGAGAGACAGCGAGAGAGAGAGACAGAGAAAGAGAGAGAGAGAGACAGACAGTGAGAGACAGCGAGAGAGAGAGACAGAAAGAGAGAGAGAGACAGAGAGGGTGGTGCGGGTGCTTTAATATGTTCTACGAAAAACACTCAAAATGGAAAGTAAATTCCACATGTGAATGTTATACAATTTCAATTGCAGGAAATTACCTTTGTAAAGGTATCGATTGTTTTTCTAGCTACTGTACATTACACACACAATGCTGTATATATTGAAGGATACAATGTCAACGTTGCACAGAAGGTCTGTTTTGTAACTGCTGTTTGTTTTTGTTTGTCGGGGGGGGCACTTTTTGTTAATTTCTTTTCCCCATTAAATGAAGGATTGTTGAAATCCATTGTTGTGGAGTGGACGTGCTCTGAACGGCGTCCCTCTCGTCAGCTGGGCACCACTCGACCGCCAACCCAAACCGCCTCGTCTATTAATCACTGTTTATTATTCTCTATTCCGCAAGTACATTTTTACTGTCGGGCTTGGGGAAAAAACCCCACTGTGTTTTTATTTCATATTTATTCATTATAACGTCCCACTAATTACAGCATGTACCGTTCAACTTCATATCGTGTCCTGCTGTTTTTCCTCTCGGTCTGTAGTCATTTACTGGGGGGAGGGGGGGGGGGTTCCCCTTATGTTATAATGAGAGAGCATGCTGCTATGTACACTCTTAAAACAATTTTTTAAAGGCCCCATGGAATCAAAATAGATGTTTGTAATTTCCTGGAAAATGAAAAAAAAACTATAATTTTGATGAGTCATCCATGAGCACACAGTAGGCCTATACAGATTTAGCGTCCAATGAAATTACATTTACAGCACTCTGCCTCTAACTAAATTGAACAAATGTTCAATGTTAGCTTGCTAGCTAACGTTACTAATGTCGCATAGTGTTGCTAACCTATGTTGCTAACATTAGCTTGCATTAGCTAATGGGTAGACCGCAATGCACATTCAGCACTATTGGCTACTACATTTAATGCCAATCAATATTCGTGACAAGTCCTTCCCTAGCTTCCTGTTTTTACAGGAAACACATACATATGTGCAATCAAATAGCATTCTGCTAGACATTTCATGGGGACTTAAAAGAAAAAAACACAACATAGGATGTGCTCAATCTCAGAAACCAATGTTTCTTCAAATACTGTATAATCAAACATACGAAAACACGTCAGGTTTCCTAGATTGTAGGCTACCAAACCAAACACATGCCGATGTGTGTGTTGAAAAAACTGTAGAAAATAGCGTGTATTGATGAAGTGGATATTTTGCCGTCAGCTTGCAACGTTTCCACAAATACTTCCCAGTAATTCAGGCTAGCTACGTCATCAGCTGTTTGAAGGCTGTTAGTGTTGCATACACAGTTTTGTACCTTTTCTTATCTGTTCCCAAAACCTTTTCGACTGTAATACAGTCGTCTGACACCTTGATGTATTCTGGACCGATTGATTGTCAGATTTAGAAACCCGTGTTCATCAAATCGCTGAACGCTGCAAATGAGTGGGTCATATTCTTCTGTCACCAGAGCAGCATAATGGAGAACAGTGGGACGGACCTCTCTGCCGTTATATCTCTCACCTCAGCGGCGCCAGTGCTGCCAATGGACAGACAGACAGACGGAGGAGAAGTCTGAGGTTGAGAGACGCATCACCCTCCCTGTGCTAAAATGCTGCAAAACATTGTTTACTTGCTTAGGTTAGATTAGATTTGATTTAAATTAGGGATGTCCGATATTATCGGCCGACCGATATTATCGGCCGATATCGGCAGTAAAATGTGATATCGGAAAATATCGGTATCGGTTTAAAAAAAGAAAAAAACAATAACAATATTTGTTATATATATATCCAGTGAAATGATTAGTTACCTGAAATTATTCCGTTTTTTGGGGTGGGAAACCCTGCATATATCGGTATCGGTTGATATCGGTTGATATCGGTATTGGAAATTAAGAGTTGGACAATATCGGAATATTGGTATCGGTAAAAAAGCCAATATCGAGCATCCCTAATTTAAATGTATTTTTTATCATACAGCACAAGTACAGTACAACAAAAAGAAGTTTGGCATCCAACCAGATGATTTTAATTCAGAGAAGAACAAGAAAATACTTAAAAAGGACAGTCAGAACTTCAAGGCAATTGCTGGTAATGATTCGGTAATATATTTAGGATGCACCTTGGACGAATGTCTCACAGGGGAGGCTATGGCCTTGAAAGCCCTGGCTAGGATAAGCCAAAGGACCAAATTACTAGCACGTAAATCGGAGATGTTGGATAGAAAAACACTTAGGATGTTTGATACAGAGTCATTTTGACTACGCTGCCTCCTTCTGGTACAGTAGTGCACCCCAGAAAATAAAAACTACATTTCAGACTGCCCAAAACAAATTGATTAGAGTAGTGTTAAAGCTTCCTACCCGCACTCACCTGGATGTAGCCATATTTAATCAACTTAACTGGCTCCCAGTGGAAAAACGGGTTATTCAAATCAAGTTGGGCCTTACACATAAAATAATGTATAATAGGGTCCCCTCATATCTCTCAAATTATTTTATGTGCTTTAGGGACACCCACTCCTATGCAACGAGGGGCAGTTTAACCGATATCAAACTGCGCATTTTTAGTAGCTCAATGGGGAAAAATACCTTTCGGTACTCTGCAGCCTATGAGTGGAACAAACTGCCAGTGTCCATAAAAATTATTGTCTCAGAAAGAATTTTTAAAAAAGATATGAAGAAATGGCTTAGTCACGTATGATGATGATATATGGGGGTGTGCTGTAGACTTTGTGTTTTGTTTGTGTTATTGCATTTATTTTGTATTGTATTTATATGTCTTATTTGTGCATGGTGGACACTAGTAATCTTGTCCATTGTCCATTGTGAGGACCACAATGGAAATAAACCGTAAGGTTTTTTTGTGTTTGAATCCTCGACGATTTTAGATTATATGTGATGGCTGTACATGTGTGTACCGGTATTGTATGTCATTTTGATTGTCAAATAAATTCAATCAATCAATCAAGGCACTCGACGCTGACGCTATCGCGTCCCTGACGAAGACGGGCAGGAGCACTTGGATTGGTCCCCGGGGCGCGGTACCTCGCCGACGCCCTGTCTGCACCCGGCAGGCCTTGGGGGGGGGGGAGGACGACGGGATGGGTTAAGAGCAGAGCTCAATCGCATCGGCGACCCTGAGAAAGACAATTGCATGTGTGTGTATTCCTGTGTGTGTGTGCCGCCCCCATTGCATGTCGTTGTGTCGTTGTTGTGTCGTTGCATGCCGAATAAAGACCTCTCTAAAGAGGTCCTGCATTATTATTATAATTTTGGTTGCGCATTTGATTTTGTACAGCTAATTAAATAGCCCAGGAGGGTTTGGGAAACCTCTGGAACGGGCATTGCTCTCATGTTAGTATCAGACCAGAGGAGGACTTCTAAAAGTGGAGTTGTTAATAACCAAGTTAGTGACCATTGTCTTATTTTCTGCACAATTAATTGTCAAGATCACACCCCTCAAAAGATACTCCAAGGAGATTCTTTTTATCCACTTTTTCTCCCCATTTTCTATTTTTCTCCCATCCCAATTTTGTATATCCAATTCTTCCGTCCCCTTTCTTGAACGTTGCTAGACTATGCCTCCCACAGGTCGGCTGTAGTGAGGATAGAAGCCTTGCATCACGTGTCCCCTCCGGTACACGAGGAGGCAGCCTGTCGCATCTTTTCACCGCAGCAGCTCGAACTCTCAGTGGCGAGGAGTAACGCGTGGGAGGCTCACGCTGCCCCCGTCACTTCCTGCTTCCGTCACACCGGCGTCACCAAACCGACCTGTAGGAGTCGCTGTCCACAACGTCAAATCCCCACCCACCGGCGTTTCCCACCGTCTAACATTTGCCAATTGTGTTAGTATGAACGACCGGCCAGCCGGTAGCAACGCCGAGAGCTGGGCTCGAACCCAGCGTCTCCTGCGTTAGAGGCGAGCACCAATCAGCCGCCCACTCCAAGGAGATTTTTATAGATAATCTTTAGTCAAGCAGACTGGGCTGTTACTGCTACTTGCTATGCGCTGAGGTAGACAAAGCCTGGGGGCTTTTTAAAACATGTTCTTGGAGTCTGTAAATAAGATGGCACCAGAGAAAATGGTCAGGATCAAACAAAGAACTGAACCGTGGATTAATGACAACGTGTTAAATTCCATCAAGGAGAGGAATGTTAGTTTTTAGAAATGTTAGGAAGACAGAGGAAGAGCAGCATTGGATTGAATTTGAGAGAAATAGAGAAATAAAGTGAGTACGGTAAATTAATTGATGATGACCTTTTTAATGACCCAAGCAAAATGTGGAAAACCCTGAAACTGTTGGGATACAGTAACGGATTAAACACCATAACTAGTATCATAAGCCTGAAGATCGATGGGAAAACAACATCAGAAAAAATAGAAACAGCCTGAATGATTACTTTTCAACAGTGGCCAAAAACCTATAGTCACTAAATTACCCATTCAGACAGACCGATTTGGTGTAGTCCGTATCCAGGATGCGTGAATACTTTCCCCAATGCAGTTGTCCTTCCGCGTTCGGTTTGCACGGCCTGATTGGCCACTGACGCTTCTCTCAGCGCCCAATCGCGTTGCGTCTAGCTTTCAGTTCCACAGCCCAAGTCCTTCCGTTCCACAGCCCATTTCCTCGTATTGTTTTCATCTCTCTAGTCTCTATCATATCAATCGACATCACATCAATATAAATAACGTATTGTTTTCATCTCTCTATATTAACGTAACTAGCTATTCATATCAATCGACATCACATCAATATAAATAACGTATTGTTTTCATCTCTATATTAACGTAACTAGCTATTCATATCAATCGACATCACATCAATATAAATAACGTATTGTTTTCATCTCTCTATATTAACGTAACTAGCTATTCATATCAATCGACATCACATCAATATAAATAACGTATTGTTTTCATCTCTCTATATTAACGTAACTAGCTATTCATATCAATCGACATCACATCAATATAAATAACGTATTGTTTTCATCTCTATATTAACGTAACTAGCTATTCATATCAATCGACATCACATCAATAGTTAGTATATTGATGCACGGCGGTAGCAGTATAGCGATGCACGGCGGTAGTAGTTAGTGCATTGATGTGCTAGTTAGTTAGTATATTGATGCACGGCGGTAGCGAGTTAGTTGATAGTTAGTAGTATATTGATGCAGGTAGGTAGCTGATGTGATGGATTTGTGGAACTGAGAGAAGTTCTGAAAGTTAGGAGCGAGCGTTAGGAGTAACGCGATTGGGCGTTGACAGAAGCGTCAGTGGCCAATCAGGCAGTGTAAACCGAACACGGAAGGACAACTGCCTTGGGGAAAGTATTCACGCATCCAGGATCACTGCAAAAAAGGGGGTACAGACAAAATGCCTTCAAAGTGACAGAGGAGACAGTGCTTAAAAAGCTTCTGGAGCTCAACCCTACTAAAGCTACAGGAGGAGACAACATGCCCGCTAGGTTCCTTAGGGATGCAACTCAGCTTATTTCCCCCAGTATAATATTGTGAATATTGAGTAAAAGTTTCTACTTTGAAATGTACTAAAAAGTAAAAGTAGAAACTTTTTGACTTTTACTCAAGTGGTGTTTTTAGCCAGATACTCTGACTTTTACTTGAGTACGATTTTGAGACGGTACCCATACTTTCACTTAAGTATAATTTCTGGGTACTTTTTTTTACACCCCTGTTTATCGGCCTAGTCAGCCTTCATGCACTGTCCTCGTCCTTCCTCTCAGAGTTGGTGAGTGCTGCTACCGTACATGCTTGGATGTTTTTGAAGTATAATGTTTCTTTTGGTTACCAAGAAATAAGAGCTTGTCTCTGGGACGGCAACGTCCAACTCCTCCCCTGCAATCGTTGATGCAAAAGACACCTAATCGTCCTGGACTGACGCCGTTTCACTTCCAATCACGATCATGTGACTTATTTAACTTCAAGAATCATACGTAAAAAAAATAAACAGGTGGAATGTCGTGAATCAAGAAACAATTTGGCTAAAAGCTAATGTTTAATTATGTATGTTATATACGGCTTGTTTGTTTGTGTGAGGTAGACAGTGGCTCAGGAGGTAAGCGGTCGTCTGGTAATCGGAAGGTTCCCTGTTCGACCCCTGGCTCCTCCCGGGACAGTGTGTCGTGAATGTCGCGAATCAAGAAATAATTTGGCAATATATATATTTTTTAAACAAGTTTGAAGTCTGAAAATGAGATATAACCACCTGTCATCTTTCTTTTTAAGTACCCTGGTGAAGTGTTAAGTTTAAGTTTATTTATTTTGTACCCATGCAGGGACACTTTCAGTGCCAGCAGGGGCCGCACGATTTAGTGCTTGCGTGCCACCACCCACTTCAATGATACTGCTCTCATATTTGCGAACGCATAAACTACATCTTAAATTATGGCTATGTGTCTAATCTGGCCGTCGCTTATCAAAGACTTGTTTGCAGTCAACGTTGTTGAAACTGATAGTTTTTTTAATCGGTTCATTTCCGTTTTATACCATTTTGAAAAACGCTTGTTTTTTTGAAAGTTTCAGGAAAATATAAAGATTCTGTGATAAACGGCCCTTTACTGGAATATTCTGGAATACACAAAAAACGTTGAAATCTTTCGGCCTATTTATGAATCGTTTTCAAATAAACGCTAGATTATCGATAGTATATGTACTTATGCACGCTAGAGAAGGGGGCTGAAAAATCGATTATCTCATTTCCTGATCAGCACACACACACACACACACACACACACACACACACACACACACACACACACACACACACACACACACACACACACACACACACACACACACACACACACACACACAAGACTGCACAGTGCAGCTTTAAAGGCACAATCAGCATTATGTATTATGTAAACTATCGGATGATATTTAAAAATGAAAAGTAATGTAAAATGTAAGAGGCAGAAAGCTACAGTAACCTGAGGTGGAGTTTCTATTATCCAGATAAGAGTGGTCAAGGGCGTAGGGTTGATTTGAGCTTTGGTAGGGTCACTTAATATGAATAATTGTTTGTTGCATTAATTTATGAATCCTGTTTTTTAAGGTACAAAGAGCATCAGATGATCCTGCATGGTGAGTGGTGACTGTTTCTTTCAGTAACCCCCTGTACTGATGCACGTTGGCCTACATGTGCACTTATTGCTGCATACAAATTGATAGCAAATTGGGTCCAAAGAAACGAAAGAGAAAAGATTGCATATAATAGGATAGCTTGCTGTTCTTCATGCAGCTGTCAACCTACACTTTCGCAAAACAGATAGAAAGCCTCTGTTTTGCAAGACTGTGCTGTTGTGATTTATAATACTAAAACTACAGTTTTCACTCTGCTATTTCCTTGGTAGGGACATGTCTCTAGCGTCCCTGTATAAAACTACGCCTTATGGAAGCCTATTGGGATGCTAGATCCTAATGTGAAACACTGTGATTTACCTTACCTTGCTACCGCTGTATCTTTTTTATGCTCGCCTGTATTTTTTACTGCTGTGAAGCACTTTGAACTGCAACTTCTGTATGAAAAGTGCTATACAAATAAAGTTATTATTATTATTAGTAATAGATATTGTTATTACTATAGATATTGTTACTATTCTTTATTCTTTATTCCACCGATTTTGTAAACACTACTCTTGCCAGAGCGTTCGCGCCCCATACACGTGAAAGTTATCAAAACGACCGGCTTGCCTATGGCAACATCGCAATTCGAACTCGTAAAGTTTCACCGCACCGTTTGGCTACGAATCGACTTTAAAAACGGTAACATTTCGGTCCCATTGGAAATGCATTGCAACTTAGAGTGCGGCAGCTGAAATAATCTTTTTTCCACTACCTTGGGTGAATTGCGAGAGTGATCTCAATTTTGGACGTAGAAAAAAACACATCAAAACGATGACACGGCTGTCAGCCCGCTCACAAAAGAAAAATAAATGGAATTGGACATTTCTATCTCAACTGACGACCATTTCTTTGAAGGTTCTCCTCACCATTGACCGCCATGCAATCCCACTCTAGGAATCAGATGATTTTTGAGCTTTTTTCCCCTTCTGTTCCGATCGCCGAAGGAGTGCCACAATATCGCACGAATGCCACAATATCGCACACAACCCTTCGCCTACTCGTTGTAGTGCTCCTGTGCGAGTCACAACGCTTCATCTCTTATAGTTTTCTTTTAATCAACGTGACAATGCAGTCATGCAAAGAAAATGCAGAAATGCAAAGTCATTGTGATTGCATCACCTGTGTGGCTCGTGGCTCATGATTGGTTCAGCCTAACAGCTGTGAGGCTCATGGCTGACCTGCCAATGACCTCATCCACTTAACCCATCATTGCTCATCACTGTGTTGCAGTACTGAATTGCTGGACAGCGCCCTCTGTCTTGCGGGTTGTGTACATGTGTGAACATATGAGCAACCCAAGAAGGGTCCCGTCAGTCCATTTGTGTCCGTTTTTATATTCAGCGCATGAAATAGATCCCCTTCATCAGGACCTTCCGTTCCACAGAAATAATCCTGCAACAGGTATTGTTCCCCGATGCTCCGCGCTTCAGTCCAATCGTCCAGACAGACCCTGTTGTGACAGGCTGTCCTCAGCCCCAATAAAGAAGCCACTTCCTCTGACCCGGCTACATCCACAACATCTTTCAGTGTCATTGTCCTGTCACTGTCCAAGCCCAGGTCTACTCCCTTCCTGAATGTCCAGCCAGGCTCCACACATCAGAGACTCCATTATCATGGTAATATTACATTATTCAATTGTCTGAGCTTCTGCACAGTTTTTCTCAGTCTAAAAACGTCCTGGGAAGTGTACCCCCCCATTGTTCTTCAACCTCATTTGGGTCCTTGCTGAAAAACTAAACATCTCTAAATCTTCAAAAAAATCTTCCACTTTGACACTTCTCAAATTTTTTGTTGTGTGCAGGAACTTCTGTATCTGCCTGACTGCATAACATTTTTTCCGTTGTGAATTAGACACTTGAGAAGCATTTGGGAACTCATCTTCCTCAACACTTGAGACGTCTGCCCCCCATTGTTTTTCAGCCTCATCCTCGTCCATGCTGGTCACTCCTTCCTTATCCTGAGAGCCCACCCCTCCATCACTTCCCACCACGCCATCCACTGTCTGACTGTTAACATTGTCCACCACATTCAGCTTTTTTCCTATTACTTCACTTGTCATGTTTTCCTTATTCCTTTTCTTACTCTGACGCGATGTTGTGCTTGGGGGGACCAAAAAAAAACCTCTGCTCTCCCCTGTTACCTCGCCACTTGTTGAAGGGGGGGCAGCATCTCTGATTCCCACCTCCGTACCTACACTACCACTAGTTGAGAGTGGAACAGCGTCTCCCACCCCTCCCTCCTCTGTACCTGCACCACCCGCACCCCCCCCTGTTACCCCACAATCGCCACTGGTTGAGGGGGGGCCAGCGTCCCTCACTCCTCCCTCCTCTGTACCAATGCTATGCTCCGTACCTGCTGCACCGACTCTGTGGCCCTGCAGCTGAATACTATCAGCTGCACTACTGACGGTCTGCAGAGGGATACTGTTGACACTGCTCACAGCTCTGCTCTGCCACACTCCTCCCTTCTCTACACCTGCGCTGCGCGCAGTGCCTCGCTCCTCTTGGGGCTGAGGCTCCTCTGAGGGGGGAACAGCTCCCACCCCTCCCTTCTCTGTCCCCCTCTCCCCTCTTCCCTCACACAATCTCGGACTACATGTCCCTCTTCTCCGCATTTGAAACACTTTGAGTTTCCAGAGTTCACAAAAACGACGTAGTCAAAATCATCAACTCTTAATTTTAAAACCAAATCAATCTCTTCTCTGTTGTTCTCGAGAATCATTAAAACTTGGCGTCTATGTGACACAACATGTTTTAACAGCGGAGATTTGCATCCAGATGACCAGTTTTCTTATCGGGGAAATTATCCTCCCATATCGTGCAAGTTGATTTATCAGTATTTCGTATATGAACGGCGGGATGTTATTTATATTAATCCTTCTGCCTGGTGTGGAGAGAGGCTCCACGGCAATAACCACATCCTCGATACTGATTCCGGATTCAACAACAGAGTGCACCTTCTCAAGACAGTCTAGAAAAATGACAACTCCACCGTTCATCCTCGCGGCTGATTTCACACTTTTATGTCCAACGACCTTACCTATTGCCAAGCTGCAATCCTCTACGGACACATTAGAAGCATTAATCTTTACACCATGCTTCCTGCTGATTTTGGCAAACTCCATACTGGCGCCGGACGTCAGCCAGCAAAACAGCCTGGCCGACTGCCAAACAAACAAAACACTCCCACTTAACCCTGTATACACCAAAACACACAGCAACCCAACACTACACTATAATACAATATCCCATAATCAAATTAACAAAATAGACAGATAAAGATAGAAAAAAACTCACTACACCTCCAACCTCAAAACCTCCACTCTCCAATCTCTCCAATCTCATTCCCAGCATGCACTGAGAGAGAGAGAGAGAGAGAGAAGGATGGGAGACACAAAAGGACAAACAACATACAACAACCACATGCTGGAACGTGACAGTTGACAAAACCCAGACTGTGCTTTGGCTCTGTGTTTTTTTCAAACATTCCATGTTATCAACTATTGTAGTTTCTCAAACATTGTAGTGAAAGGGTTAACCGCCTGTAGTGTGGTAGTGAAAAGGGTTAACCGTCTGCAGTGTGGTAGTGAAAGGGTTAGCCGTCTGTAGTGTGGTAGTGAAATGGTTAACCGTATGTAGTGTGGTAGTGAAAGGGTTAATGTTTTAAATGAATCAGATCGCAAGTTAGCTTGTAGTGTGTTCCAGGAAGAGGGAGCGATAATACCTAATAGCCGATTCACTGTGTGGTACCATGGGTACAGAATGATAAGTACAGGTCAGACAAGCGTAGATTGATTGATTGATTGATTGATTGATTGATTGATTGATTGATTGATTGATTGATTGATTGATTGAACATTTTATTAACAGATTGCAGAATGGGTACAATACAGTATGGCTCAATACACACAATTGTTAAGGGGATGCAGACCAGAGAAAGACTTTCGTCTTGTTTACATCAGGGTCCCCCATTTTCAATTCATAAAATGTATGACATACACGGCATAGCATATAGGCTATACTGTACCAAGAATGGACGTGTAAATACATACAGTATGAGCCACCAATTAGCCTTGATGTACAAAACCTCACGAACCTCACGAACCTCAGTGCACTACAATAGACAGTATCTAATGTACATAAACACTGAGCAGATGCATTCCATGTGAAGCGGATCGCCATAATCTAGTGTTGTGCGCTTGGTCAAACCATCTTGGTTGTTACAAATCTATTAGCCAAAACATGGTAAATCGAATACAATTTACAGGGTTCGCACAAGGTCCGTGAATAGTATCCTTTTAAATGCCCTGATAAAACACAAACAGTTGTTAAAACACAAACAGTTGTTGATGCTGATCAGTTCAGTTATTATTGGAATAGGGGGATAGGAGGTCTGAGATGTAGGAGGGGGGGCTGACCATTAAGGGCTTTAAAAACAAATAGGGGAACCTTAAAATGTATTCTGTAGCGTACTGGAAGCCAATGAAGGGAGGCAAGGACAGGGGTGATGTGGTCTCTCTTACGGGTTCCGGTCAACAGTCTGGCAGCGGCGTTTTGTACTAGCTGTGGCGGGACAGGGAAGACTGGTTAATGCCTATATAGAGGGAGTTGCAGTAATTATAAAGTATAGGTAAATTAATGTACCTATAGTATAATGTACCTATAGCAGGGGTTCTCAATTTTTTTTTGGGATTTAGGATTCTTTTTGGCGACACTTTGTATCGCAAAATTTCAACGTGGAATTAAGGAATATCAAAATAAAAGCACACGTTGTTGAACTTGATCATGCATATTTATTAGAAAATGTTATTACAGCACATGTTATCAATACACGTTTATAAAACGAGGCATATTTAGCCCCCGTTTCAAACCCTTGAGAAATGCTCTCTTTCAGAGGCTCTGGTGCCACTGAGTCAAGGTGGGGCCTGCGTTTCTGTTCACGCACGCACGCACGCACGCACGCACGCACGCACGCACGCACACACACACACACACACACACACACACACACACACACACACACACACACACACACACAGACACACACACACACACAGACACACACACACACACACACACAGGGCACACGTTGATATCTCTGTGAAAAAAGCTCTGATTATCCTAAGACTGGTAAAATAGATTCCTTACCTCAGATCAGATCTCCAAAAAGATTATTCCAATTCCTGATCGCCATTCCAAATATCTGGGGCTCTGCAATGAATCCGATCGTCTCGGGTGACTTGTCTGAGAAGTAAAATGAGGAAGCAGGATTCCCCCCCCCCCCCCATGTGTTTCATTCAATCCATTCCAAAGGGGTGCAGTACCACAGGGAGAGACGATAGGGGGCGGTATTTTCCCAATGGAGCTCAGAGAGAGTTTGCAGCACTAACGTGAGGCTAGATTGATGAAATATGCTAATAAAAAAAAAACAAGATCTCTCGTCGTTGGCAATGAATGTGTAAGGTTTTGTCCGTTGCTCACCTACTCGCTCTGTTCCTTTAAGCCTACTCGCTCTGTTCCTTTAGTTTTCTGTTAATCAATTGCATTCTCCTCACCTCACTAGCCCCCACCCTCGCGTTCGTTTGCTCTTCAGCAGCCACACCCTTGGACTACCTGTCATTATGTGTTTGATTGGTCTGGTGCCGAACACACACTTCTAGTTCTAGTATCAATTACCTTCACGCACCTGATGGGGATTCTAATTAGTTCCCCTGTGGGCTTTAAGTACCTCGCTCTTCCCCTCTAGCCTTGTTGGGTCGTTCCGTATCATATCTCTATCACCTAACTCCTTCGGGAGGTTCTCTGTCTGTTATGCTGTTTTCATCTCCGGCGTGAGATGCGCTCTAGCCTTCGCCTCCTGTCGCCGTTTGCCTGGAAGGAGACACTGGACTGCGCTCTCTAAACTTCCACGGGAGGTATTCCAGTGTTCCACTTCAGACCTCCGCGCAGCAGACGTCCAGACGCGCATCCAGACCTCCGCGCCAGATGCACTCAAGCCTTCGCCACCTGTCGCCGTTTGCCTGGAAGGAGACACCGCACTGCGCTCTCTAAACCTCTACGGGAGGTATTCTGGTGTTCCATTCCAGACCTCCGCGCAGCAGATGCGCTCTCCGTACCGGCGCGTACTCAAAGCAGACGCGCACCATCCAGACCTCCGGGCCTGGCGTGCTCTTCCGCGCAGACGCGCTCTTCACTCCAGACGCGCATTCAGACGCACTCCAGATGCGCCCTCCGTACCGGCGCGTACTCCAAGCAGACGCGCACCACTCAGACCTCCGCGCCAGATGCGCCCTCCGTCCCGGCGCGTACTCCAAGCAGTCGCGCACCACTCAGACCTCCGCGCCAGATGCGCCCTCCGTACCGGCGCGTACTCCAAGCAGTCGCGCACCACTCAGACCTCCGCTTGGACAACCCGTTCCCCGTGGCGACGCGCTCGCCCTGTTTGATCCCGCTCTCTTTACGCACAGCGCCTGGGTGAGTTTTTGCAAGACTGTCTTAGACCCTATTCGTTTTTCGTGTGTTTTTTACACTGAAGAGATCCTGCTTTTTGTCTGACTGTCTCTCACCCTGTGCCTGCTTTTTGGATAGTTCATTTGGGATAATATTTACTTGAACATCGCTCACAGTGTGTTTTCACACCGAAGATATTATCACTTGGATTATTATTGGGACTTCGCTCACAGTGTTTTTAGCACCGAAGATTCTATCACGTGGATTTGTTGTTGGGACATTACTCACAGTGTGTATTTACACCGAAGATTCAGTCACTTGGATTACTCTGTTTTGGGACAAGTCACTTCTCCTGTCACCTGCTCTGTTCCCCACTGTACTCTGAGCTAACCCGCTCCCTCTCTCCCTCTCGGTCCCGTTTACCACCTCGGAGAGTTGCCGAGAGGATTCTGCAGAGCGGCTCTGACGTCACTGTCTGATTCCTCAGACGAACCTTCCCGGGAGAAGCTGCAGAGCAGCAACATTCTTCTAATGCTTGTATCCCAGTCTTTGTCTGTTTTCCATTCTCTAGTCCTCCTAGTCCTCCCTGTCCAGTCCTTCTAGCCCTCCTAGTCCTCCCTGTCCCCAGCCCGCCTCCGCGGGCCTCTGTCCCTGTTTCCCCTCTCTAGTCCTCCCTGTCCAGTCCGTCCAGTCCGTCTAGTCCTCCTAGTCCTCCCTGTCCAGTCCTCCCAGTCCTCCTAGTCATCCTAGTCCTCCCTGTCTAGTCCTTCCAGTCCTCCCTCTCCCCAGCCCGCCTCCGCGAGCCTCTGTCCCTGTTTCCCCTCTCTAGTCCTCCTAGCCCTCCCTGTCCAGTCCTCCTAGTCCTCCTAGTCATCCCGTCCAGTCCTCCTAGTCCTCCCTGTTCCTGCCCTTGTCCCTTGCCCTGGTCCTGTTCCCTTAGCCTTCCCCTTAGCCAGCTCGCCTCCTAAGGGCACTGTGCCTTTTCCCATTTCTTGTTTTCCAGTAATTTGTGTTCTCCCTTAAAGGGACAGTGCCGTTTTCTGTGTGTTTCAATAAATGCCCAGTTCTTGGCTTACTCTCATACCTGTTTTGTGTTGTGCGATTGGGGTCGGTTACAAACCATAACAGTACGACCCGACCAGTCGACGACCCCAGCCAGCACAGACGGTGTATGTTGAGTTTGCCTTTTTTTTTGTTAGCCCTGTTAGCTTGTTAGTCTCCCCTGTTAGCTCCCCTGTTAGCCTGTTGACTCCCCTGTTTGCTTCCCTGTTAGCCTCGTTAGCTCCCCTGCAGCTTGTTAGGCCTCTACTACCAGCATGGCCCCTGTCTGCTAGCCTTGCCCCGGCTGCTAGCACAGCCTCTATGTTAATGCAGCCCTTGCTGCTGGCATAGGCCCTGTAGCTAGCCATGCCCAGGCAGCTAACCCAGTCCCTCTGCATGGCCTCCACTTTTTGTGTAGTTTTTTCCCACTGCTAGGACTGCCCTTTCAGCTAGCAAGGTCAGTTTTTCTCCCACTGCTAGGACTGCCCTTTCAGCTAGCAAGGTCAGTTTTTTCCCACTGCTAGGACTGCCCTTTCAGCTAGCAAGGTCAGTTTTTCCACTGCTAGGACTGCCCTTTCAGCTAGCAAGGTCAGTTTTTCCACTGCTAGGACTGCCCTTTCAGCTAGCAAGGTCAGTTTTTCCCACTGCTAGGACTGCCCTTTCAGCTAGCAAGGTCAGTTTTCCCACTGCTAGGACTGCCCTTTCAGCTAGCAAGGTCAGTTTTTTCCCACTGCTAGGACTGCCCTTTCAGCTAGCAAGGTCAGTTTTTCTCCCACTGCTAGGACTGCCCTTTCAGCTAGAAAGGTCAGTTTTTTCCCACTGCTAGGACTGCCCTTTCAGCTAGCAAGGTCAGTTTTCCCACTGCTAGGACTGCCCTTTCAGCTAGCAAGGTCAGTTTTCCCACTGCTAGGACTGCCCTTTCAGCTAGCAAGGTCAGTTTTCTCCCACTGCTAGGACTGCCCTTTCAGCTAGCAAGGTCAGTTTTCTCCCACTGCTAGGACTGCCGCTTCAGCTAGCAAGGTCAGTTTTTCCCACTGCTAGGACTGCCCTTTCAGCTAGCAAGGTCAGTTTTCTCCCACTGCTAGGACTGCCCTTTCAGCTAGCAAGGTCAGTTTTCTCCCACTGCTAGGACTGCCCTTTCAGCTAGCAAGGTCAGTTTTCTCCCACTGCTAGGACTGCCGCTTCAGCTAGCAAGGTCAGTTTGCCCCACTGCTAGGACTGCCCCTTCAGCTAGCAAGGTCAGTTTTCTCCCACTGCTAGGACTGCCCCTTCAGCTAGCAAGGTCAGGTTGCTCCCACTGCTAGGACTGCCCCTTCAGCTAGCAAGGTCAGTTTTCTCTCACTGCTAGGACTGCCCCTTCAGCTAGCAAGGTCAGTTCCCCACAGCTAGGACTGTCCTTCCAGCTAGCTTGTTCTCTCATGCTGGTCCAGCCCTGTCTGCCAGCCTAGCTCCGGCAGCTAGCGCAGCCTCTATGTTAATGTAGCAGTACAGCTAGCATAGGCCCTGTAGCTATCAGTGCCCTGGCAGCTACCCTTTCCCTCTGCTAGCCCCTTCCCTGTTCCCCTCTCCAGTGCCCCTGTTCCAGCCCTGTCTGCTAGCCTAGCTCCGGCAGCTAGTGCAGCCTCTATGTTAATGTAGCGGTACAGCTAGCATAGGCCCTGTGGCTATCAGTGCCCTGGCTGTTACCCCTCAGCTCCTCTAGTTACCCCTCAGCTCCTCTAGTTACCCCTCGGCTCCTCTAGTTACCCCTCAGCTCCTCTAGTTACCCCTCAGCTACCTTGGTTACCCCCCTGCTCCTCTAGTTACCCCTCAGCTCCTCTAGTTACCCCTCAGCTCCTCTGGTTACCCCTCAGCTCCTCCAGCTACCCCTCAGCTACCTTGGTTACCCCTCAGCTACTCTAGTTACCCCTCAGCTACCATGGTGACCCCTCTGCTCCTCTGGTTACCCCTCAGCTCCTCTGGTTGCCCCTCGGCTTCCCTAGTTACCCCTCTGCTGCCCTGTTCCTTTGCTAGCCCCACTTTTGTTGTAGCTTCCCCTGCTAGCATGGCCCTGTACCTTTTGTTTGTTGCCTTGTCTTGTCCCCTGCCGCTCTGTCTGTATTTTTGGGTCGCCGGGTGGCTCCCGTGGAGGGGGGGGTACTGTAAGGTTTTGTCCGTTGCTCACCTACTCGCTCTGTTCCTTTAAGCCTACTCGCTCTGTTCCTTTAGTTTTCTGTTAATCAATTGCATTCTCCTCACCTCACTAGCCCCCACCCTCGCGTTCGTTTGCTCTTCAGCAGCCACACCCTTGGACTACCTGTCATTATGTGTTTGATTGGTCTGGTGCCGAACACACACTTCTAGTTCTAGTATCAATTACCTTCACGCACCTGATGGGGATTCTAATTAGTTCCCCTGTGGGCTTTAAGTACCTCGCTCTTCCCCTCTAGCCTTGTCGGGTCGTTCCGTATCATATCTCTATCACCTAACTCCTTCGGGAGGTTCTCTGTCTGTTATGCTGTTTTCATCTCCGGCGTGAGATGCGCTCTAGCCTTCGCCTCCTGTCGCCGTTTGCCTGGAAGGAGACACTGGACTGCGCTCTCTAAACTTCCACGGGAGGTATTCCAGTGTTCCACTTCAGACCTCCGCGCAGCAGATGTCCTGACGCGCATCCAGACCTCCGCGCCAGATGCACTCAAGCCTTCGCCACCTGTCGCCGTTTGCCTGGAAGGAGACACCGCACTGCGCTCTCTAAACCTCTACGGGAGGTATTCCGGTGTTCCACTCCAGACCTCCGTGCAGCAGATGCGCTCTCCGTACCGGCGCGTACTCAAAGCAGACGCGCACCATCCAGACCTCCGGGCCTGGCGCGCTCTTCCGCGCAGACGCGCTCTTCACTCCAGACGCGCATTCAGACGCACTCCAGATGCGCCCTCCGTACCGGCGCGTACTCCAAGCAGACGCGCACCACTCAGACCTCCGCGCCAGATGCGCCCTCCGTCCCGGCGCGTACTCCAAGCAGTCGCGCACCACTCAGACCTCCGCGCCAGATGCGCCCTCCGTACCGGCGCGTACTCCAAGCAGTCGCGCACCACTCAGACCTCCGCTTGGACAACCCGTTCCCCGTGGCGACGCGCTCGCCCTGTTTGATCCCGCTCTCTTTACGCACAGCGCCTGGGTGAGTTTTTGCAAGACTGTCTTTGACCCTATTCGTTTTTCGTGTGTTTTTTACACTGATCCTGCTTTTTGTCTGACTGTCTCTCACCCTGTGCCTGCTTTTTGGATAGTTCATTTGGGATAATATTTACTTGAACATCGCTCACAGTGTGTTTTCACACCGAAGATATTATCACTTGGATTATTATTGGGACTTCGCTCACAGTGTTTTTAGCACCGAAGATTCTATCTTCTATCTATCTTGTTGTTGGGACATTACTCACAGTGTGTATTTACACTGAAGATTCAGTCACTTGGATTACTCTGTTTTGGGACAAGTCACTTCTCCTGTCACCTGCTCTGTTCCCCACTGTACTCTGAGCTAACCCGCTCCCTCTCTCCCTCTCGGTCCCGTTTACCACCTCGGAGAGTTGCCGAGAGGATTCTGCAGAGCGGCTCTGACGTCACTGTCTGATTCCTCAGACGAACCTTCCCGGGAGAAGCTGCAGAGCAGCAACATTCTTCTAATGCTTGTATCCCAGTCTTTGTCTGTTTTCCATTCTCTAGTCCTCCTAGTCCTCCCTGTCCAGTCCTTCTAGCCCTCCTAGTCCTCCCTGTCCCCAGCCCGCCTCCGCGGGCCTCTGTCCCTGTTTCCCCTCTCTAGTCCTCCCTGTCCAGTCTGTCCAGTCCGTCTAGTCCTCCTAGTCCTCCCTGTCCAGTCCTCCCAGTCCTCCTAGTCATCCTAGTCCTCCCTGTCTAGTCCTTCCAGTCCTCCCTCTCCCCAGCCCGCCTCCGCGAGCCTCTGTCCCTGTTTCCCCTCTCTAGTCCTCCTAGCCCTCCCTGTCCAGTCCTCCTAGTCCTCCTAGTCATCCCGTCCAGTCCTCCTAGTCCTCCCTGTTCCTGCCCTTGTCCCTTGCCCTGGTCCTGTTCCCTTAGCCTTCCCCTTAGCCAGCTCGCCTCCTAAGGGCACTGTGCCTTTTCCCATTTCTTGTTTTCCAGTCATTTGTGTTCTCCCTTAAAGGGACAGTGCCGTTTTCTGTGTGTTTCAATAAATGCCCAGTTCTTGGCTTACTCTCATACCTGTCTTGTGTTGTGCGATTGGGGTCGGTTACAAACCATATCAGAATGGTCGGCATGAACAAACGAGATATCTTGCCGTTGCCATTGAAAGTGTTAACATGCACGTCTTTTTTTTATCCACTTTTTCTCCTCCTGTTTTTCTGTGTTTTTCTCCCATCCCAATTTAGTCATGCCAATTCCCCCCTCCCCTTCCTGGTCGTTGTTCGCAGGGACGTGCACAGGACTTTAGAGGGGCAGGTGCTCAAAGGCTGAAAAGAGCACTATACCTGTGTATGTTTTAACTGAGCGCGCGTAGCGCAAGCCGATTTTTAAGGGCCCTTTGCGGCGGGGGGCCCCCCGTTTTATGCTTTTTGGGGGGTTTTGGTGATCAAATATTGAATATTGAACTATAATAATCAGTGCAGGAGCTCACTTATCCTTGAAAGATACTTTTATCACTGACTTAAAAGGCCCATACATCTCTATAAATGTTCAGGGGGGAGGGAATAAATGCTTACCCTACAGACCCCAAGAAGTGCTGTATATTCTGTATTGTTTAATATAAATGCATTTTTTATTCCAATCCCGATTTGTATTTGAGATTCCCAAATCCCATCGGACTTGACTTCTTCGTGTCCCTCAATGAGTGTAATACCAGCATTCAACTGTATGCGCCACAGCGGTTTCTATCATCATCATCATCATCACCACCACCCACGCTATGCATAAAATATAATAGTCCGCGGAGAGGCACGCTGAGGAGGCCGTGCAAACTGCAATGGAAAATGGGGCATCTCTCTCTCTTTACCTAATATTTTTATTCTATCCTGACATTTTTCAGTTGGAAGGGCAGTCTATATGCGTAACGGAATTGTTATTTATTTATTTCTCAAAAATGGCCCTTTTTTTTACGAGGCTCAAAAAGGCAGGTGCTCAAGCACCCCTTGGGCTCTATGTGTGCACGTGCCTGGTTGCTCGCATGTGCCCCCCACTGGTCGGTCTCGGGAGGGTTGATAGATACCATCACATGTCCCCTCCGATACATGCGGAGTCAGCCAGCCACTTATTTTCATCTGCTAGCGCGGACTCTCATTGGCGAGGTCGGTGTAACGTGTGGGAGGCTCACACTATACCCTCACCATCTCCCTTCCTCGCTGTGCAGGCGCCCTGAGCGACCTGTAGGAGTCGCCGTTTACAACTTCCAGATTACCACCCCACCGGCTTCCCTCCCGCTGACTCTGCCAATTGAGCCAGTATGACGGCCGGCCCAAGCCGGATAGGCACCGCTGACAGCCGGATTCGATACCAGTGTCTCTCGCGTTGGTGACGAGCGCTTAGTCCGCTGCGCCACCCAGCCGCCAACATGCACGTCTTTATGGTCGAAGCTGTCCCGGTGGATGGCTTCACAGAGGGGAGATGGTTTTGGGAGGCCCTGGGTGATTCTCTCAGTGTGTTGTAGGAACCGGGCCAGGCAGGAACCCCCCCCCCCCCCTAAAGGCATATCTGGAGCCCAGCCCCTGGTGTGTGTAAACACAGCTGGGTGTTAAGGGTTTCCTCTGGTAAACAAAGGACCTCTCTCACATCTCTACCAGCCTCCCAGCTACCTGCCAGGCCAGGAGTCGCCCATCTATCAGCTTCAGACAGCCTCCACACACAGACACAGCCTGGGCCTGCCAACGCCCCCGCCCCTCCGCTCCCACCCATTCAGACAGCCGCCCCCACTCTCCCACCCCTCCCGTTCAGACAGCCCCCACACCAACACACACACAGCCTGGCACCGGCCTGCCAACGCCCCCACCCCCCCACCCTCCCACCCCTCCCGTTCAGACAGCCCCCACACCCACACACACACACAGCCTGGCACCGGCCTGCCAACGCCCCCGCCCCCCCCCCCCCCCCCCCCCCACCCTCCCACCCCTCCCGTTCCATAATTGAATCGGTGTCTCGCACCATAGTGCTCCCTGCGTAGGGCAGCGGGGCTGGAGAAATGGCCGTGGAGAAGGTCCAGATGGACTCGCAGGGGGTAGTAAATGTAGGCAGATGAGGCCTGTTATGGAAAAAAGGTTAAAGGGCAAAAGATGAGCCGTTTGTTAAAATCATTCTGAGTAGGGATGTCCGATATTATCGGCCTACCGATATTATCGGCCGATATCATCGGCATTAAAATGTGATATCGGAAAATATCGGTATCGTTTTTTTCTTTTACATTTCTAGAACCTTTATTTACCCAGGCAAGCAAGTAAGAACAAATTCTGGTTTAATTTATTGTCAAAAGTATGCATAATGTTGTGTTAATTCCACAACAATATGTAATGTTAATTAACTGAAATTATTAAATTGTTTGGGGGGGGGGGGGGGGGGGGGGGGGGGGGGGAAACCCTGCATATATCGGTATCGGTTGATATCGGTATCGGAAATTAAGAGTTGGACAATATCGGTATATCGGTATCGGTAAAACAGCCAATATCGAGCATCCCTAATTCTGAGTCGTTATTAAAAATAGAAAACATCGTTTATTTCATCTGTGGCCACAAATGAAAGATCAGTTTATAGAGAGAGACACACATGTGTACCACACACAAGCGTCTGACCAGAAAGTGACCCAAGAGGTCTGGGCAGAACGTACATTATATACACAGAAATAGACGTGACATTATACATCAGATATGATGATGAAAGTATAAACAAACTGGGGAAATAATAATAACACCAGCTTACTTTGGCTGGCTGGGAAGATAACCTTGCTATAGGAGAGGAAAAGATTAGGTCAAAGGTCATCCTCTCCCCACATTAAAGGGACAGTATAGTGTCTGCCAGTGTCAGAGCTCATTATACTAGCTGGCCGTATTGAACCAGTCAAGCTATACAAAGATATAAATGATATCTCAACACAGATCTATAATAACATGATAATATTTTACCACAACAGGCCTGTCTGCACCATCTCCTCGTCTCCTATAGACCAGGGGTTCCCAAACTTTTCAGGCCGGGACCCAGAAAATAAGGCGTCAGAGAGCCGCGGCCCCAATGCACATCGTCAGGCTTTTTTTTTTTCTTCTTTTTTTTTTGCCTGGTGACATATTTTTTAAGCCAAATATCACTTCAATCCTATTAAGTTAGTTCAAGTTAGTTATTCATTTATATGTGCTATTTATGAGAGGGCTAACTTGTTGCAAAATAATAATGATAATAATAATACTAGCCTCATTAAAATACTATTGTTGCTTCGGTTGTTTTCAGCGTTTTATGTGCATAATCTGTTATTTAGTTTGAAATGTTCGTTGAAATAAGTAGATTTTTACGTTTTTGTTTATTTATTAAGTTAATATAAAACCATATAGTCACATTTTAGAATACAATAGAATAGAATTTTAGAATACAACTAGAAACACTGTCCTGGCCTGCTTCTAAGTTCAGTGGCCTGACAAAACAAAAAAATTAATAAAAAATCTTTTTTGGACTTTTTTGGATTTTTTTTTTCTTTTTTTTTTTAATCATCTCGCGGCCCTCCCGTGGCTGCTCGTGGCCCACCTTTGGGTCGCGACCCCGACTTTGGGAACCACTGCGTATAGACGAAGTCAAATTTTTTTACCAAGAGCCGAGAGCGTTTGGTCTTTAAAAAAAAACAATGGGGCACCAGGGTGGCGCACCAGGTAGCTGCGCTGTAGTGCAACGCGGACATCCCGGGCTCGACTCCCGGACCCGGAGACCCTTGCCGCATGTCTTCCCCCCATGTCTTCTCCCATCCTTCCTCTCTATCGGGCCTGTCCGAAATAAAGCAGTAAAATGCCAAAAAAAAAAAAACAAGGTTTCATCATGAATGAATGAGTTTTCTTAGAATAGAACAATTACCACAATCATACAGGTCTACGTTCACTCGGGACCTTCGATCACTTACACTTCTGACCCGTATATTAAGCCCAAGTGTCAACATTCCCTACTGAATCACGCCAAGTGTCAACATTTCGGTTCGCTAGACTAAATAGGTGTCCAGATGGCGTCCGTCCCTCGCCGCGCGGAGGGAACGAGTCCAGGAGGCCAGAGGTCGTGTTGAACTTTTAGGCGCCAGAAACAAGAGACGGCTCACGATGGGAGACGACCAGAGGCCGGCTCTCGTGGGAGGGGGGCTTGATAACGCGGGGTTACATCAGGCCAGGGAAGGAGAGGGTCATAGAGAGAGGATCCAGAGAGAACCGCGGAGAGTAACCTGTTATATTTGTAACCATTTTGTATAAAATATATATATATTTTTTGTTTATATAAAATAAAAAAGAATATATAAAAAATGTCACCAAAATTGCCTTCTTCCATCTTCGTAATATCGCAAAAATTCGCCCCATTTTAACTCGCTGATGCTGATGCTGAAACCCTAATTCATGCATTTGTCTCATCACGTCTAGACTACTGTAACGCGTTTTTTTCAGGCCTACCTAATTCAAGCATAAAAAAATCTTCAACTCGTGCAAAATGCGGCTGCACGGATACTAACTAAAACTAGAAAATGTTATCACATCACACCAGTCTTGTCCGCCCTACACTGGCTTCCTATTCAAGCCAGATTTGACTTTAAAGTGCTACTCCTCACTTACAAAATTTTAAATGGGCTCGCACCGCTCTATCTAGCCAATCTCAACTCACGATACTCGCCCGCTCGTGCTCTGCGCTCACAAAATGCGGGGCTTCTATCGATTCCTAGGGTTAAAAAGAAATCCGCCGGCCACAGAGCCTTTGTCTACCGCGCTCCCTACCTGTGGAATAAATCACCTGCTGTCGTCAGGGGCGCCTGCTCTGTCGAAGTCTTTAAATCCTTGCTTAAGACCCATCTTTTCTCTCTCTGCTTCAACCTACCCTGATCTCACCTGGTCGGGGACTGACCCTTAGCTTAATCTGTCTAGTTTAGTTAGGATGTCCGTTATGGACCCCCTGCAATTTGCATACCGCCCCAACAGGTCCACGGAGGACGCCATAGCCCATGTGCTGCACACAGCAGCATCACACCTGGACAAGAGGCAGGGGAACTATGTGAGAATGCTATTCATCGACTACAGCTCGGCATTCAATACCATAGTCCCCTCCATACTCATAGCCAAGCTCAGGGACCTGGGCTTGAACTATGACCTCTGCCAGTGGGTCTTGGACTTCCTGACTGGCAGACCCCAGGTGGTGAGAGCAGGCAACTGCACCTCCTCATCCATCACCCTCAACATAGGGGCCCCCCAGGGCTGTGTTCTGAGTCCCCTCCTCTACTCCCTGTACACACACGACTGTGTGGCTCAGCGGAGTAGCAATACAATCATCAAATTTGCTGACGACACAGTGGTGGTGGGCCTGATCTCTGCCAACGACGAGAGGGCCTACCTGGAAGAGGTCAAGGTCCTGGCGGGATGGTGCCAGGAAAACAGCCTCTCCCTGAACATCAGCAAAACAAAGGAGATGATTGTGGACTTCAGGAGGTCGGGGGTCAAGGACTACAGCCCCCTCAGCATCGACGGGGCACCGGTTGAGAGAGTCAACAGCTTTAAGTACCTCGGAGCCTACATATCCGAGGACTTGACATGGACCACACACATTGACAGTGTTGTGAAGAAGGCACGACAACGCCTCTACTTCCTCAGGCGCCTAAGGAAGTTCCAAGTCAGTCAGAAGATCCTTAAGAACTTCTACTCATGTACAATAGAGAGCATCTTGACCGGCAACATCACCTCCTGGTTTGGGAATAGCACTGCACAAGACCGAAGCAGACTACAAAGAGTGACACGTTCAGCCGAACGCACAATTGGAGGGGGGCTCCCCACCCTCCAGAACATTTACAACAAGCGTTGCAAGGGCAAGGCTAAGAGAATCATTAAAGACTCCAGTCACCCGAACAACTGCCTCTTTGAACTGCTGCGGTCAGGCAAGCGATACCGGAGTCTCAAGGCGAGCACAGAAAGACTCAGAAGAAGCTTCTATCCCCAGGCCATCAGGCTGCTAAACGAACAATGAACACTACACAACAACAACCACCAAACGCACATAGCACACACATCCACACGCACACACTCACTTTAAACAAACACACTGTAGCACCCACTCCACACACTTTATAGCACACACCCACTTTAAACAAACACACTGTAGCACCCACTCCCCACACTTTATATTTATTGATGAAGGATTGCACTACAACTCGTACACCTTACTGTAAATTGTACCTAAATTGTACCTCATCCCATTTCTGCTTTGCACTATATAGTACTGTACATTAGTACACTGCATAGTATTGTATATTATATGGTAACTCAGAACATTGTACATATGTCTATACCGAACACTGTGACCTCATTTTCTTCTTCTAAATTACATGCTATACTATGTTATTTGATACTATCTTGTCTAGCACAGTCTCTGGAGCGTAACAGTAAGAAGCATTTTGTATGAAAGTATTCTGTACTTCTGTATGACAACTATTAAAGAAACTAGAAACTAGAAACTAACGCCTGTCCCCGTCTCCCTGTCTCCCTGTGAGTGGATGGCTCGTGGTGATGACCGCCGTGGTGGACGTCCCGGGATGATGTGACCCTCTCTACGTTGCCCCCATACCTCAAACGGATCCACCATCAGCTCTATTTTCACCTGTTTTATAGCAACACTACTATCACCAACATCTAAGAACGGCCCTTCTAAGGTTTCTCCCCTCCACATTGCCTGTGGTGCTTTTTTCCTATTACTAGGTTTTTTGTGAGTTTTTCCTTGTATGTCTGGGAGTGTTGCATTTATTTATTTTACATTTTATTTTGGATTTCATGGTGTTTTTGTTTTGTTCTTGATTTATTGTGATGTTTCTTCTTGACCTTTTTAAAGAAAACGTGTCCGGCCCATGGGGACATTAACGTGTGTTGTCGGGCCTTACAAATACATTTGATTTGATTTGATTTGATTTAGCTGTTTATGCCAATAAACCTGTGTTACAAAGAGAGTACCGGAGCCCTGTCATATATTATCTCAAGGAGAGATTTCATTAGAGTGAAATCTCAAACCAACAAACAACACAACACAGAGTCCTACCCTGAAGGAGCACAGGAACATTAATTAAGAGTAATCGAAATCTAACAATGAATAAAATATAAAAATCCTATCATAAAATCCTACTCAGCCCGACTGTGAAAGTCATCAATATAGTGATACACCAAGCTAGCATGAATGTCATGTCACCATGGAGGTGCTGAGCTGTGTTCTGAGCTGTGTCCTGAGCTGTGTTCTGTGTTCTGAGCTGTGTTCTGTGTTCTGAGTTCTGAGCTGTGTCCTGAGCTGTGTTCTGTGTTCTGAGCTGTGTTCTGAGCTGTGTTCTGTGTTTTGAGCTGTGTTCTGTGTTCTGAGCTGTGTTCTGAGCTGTGTTCTGTGTTCTGAGCTGTGTTCTGAGTTGTGTTCTGTGTTTTGAGCTGTGTTCTGTGTTCTGTGTTCTGTGTTCTGAGCTGTGTTCTGAGCTGTGTTCTGTGTTCTGAGCTGTGTTCTGAGCTGTGTTCTGAGCTGTGTTCTGTGTTATGAGCTGTGTCCTGTGTTCTGAGCTGTGTTCTGTGTTCTGAGCTGTGTTCTGAGTTCTGAGCTGTGTTCTGAGCTGTGTTCTGTGTTCTGAGCTGTGTTCTGAGCTGTGTTCTGAGCTGTGTTCTGTGTTCTGAGCTGTGTTCTGAGCTGTGTTCTGAGCTGTGTCCTGTGTTCTGAGCTGTGTTCTGAGCTGTGTTCTGAGCTGTGTTCTGAGCTGTGTTCTGTGTTCTGAGCTGTGTTCTGAGCTGTGTTCTGTGTTCTGAGCTGTGTTCTGTGCCCTCAGCTATGTTCTGGGCTTATATAGTGCTTTTCTAGTCTTGCGATCAATTGAAACTTCTTTACACGTTATACCTCACATTCACCCATTCATTCACACGTACAGTACACACACACACACACCGATGACGGAGGCAGCCCACTTACAGTACACACTACACACACACACCGATGGCAGCCCACATACAGTACACACAGTACTATACGATAACAGTCAGCTGTTGTTTGCCTACCAAGATGTCTGAGATGACAACGCAATGGAATACTATGGATAGCTCACAACACAGGCTCGAGCGGGCACACACTCACGCCGCACACACACGCACACTTATGGCCAAGAGGAAAGGCCACTTTAAATTAGTATAACAACAGGAACAGTGTATTGCACTACTAAAGCTACCTAGCATGTCCTATATGCTCTGTAAATAACTATGTACAGATACCGAGATGTCACACCATGTTACCTGTTACCTGTTTATTGCACAATGTTGTTTTTTTATTGGATTCTATTATATGTTGTACCACTGTATTGCACATCGTCGCGGGCAAGACCACCCGCATTTCGTTGTATACTTGTATGCTGTGACAATTAAAACTCTTGACTTGACTTGACTTGACTGCCTCTCCTCTCCAATGTGAAATTGAATTGAAATACTTTATTTTGACACAAATCGTATGACAAAAAAACATTTTAAAAGACAAGACAATAACAGTGTCAATAACGCTCTACTCCACTAGGGGCCGCTGACCTCGACTAGTCGAATAGTCGACTAATCAATCGAAAGGAGCCATAGTCGACGGAAAACCTCTTAGTGGAATGCAAAAAAATAACAAATATTTTTTTTTGGGATCATTCTTTCCAAAAAGCAAAGAGGCCCAGTCGACTATCGGCACATTTTGGCCAATCAAAGTCGACTATACAAATCCTTAGTCGGGGACAGGCTTCTACTTAACTCCACACAACAACACATGCTCTCTGCCTCTCCTCTCCAATGTACTGTACCGCTCTACTCCACCAGCACTAGTAGTAATGAATGCAAATGTAACATATTCATTGTCATATTCATAAATTCCACATCCCCGGAGAGTCGTCTATATTTGGAATCTTGACACCTCCATATTCCGTGAGTGACTGGGTGTCAGTTCTGCTCACTGAGTCGAGGAGGGCGGGTTCTCATGAGATGTGCGTTCACTTTCGCAACGAGAGCTGGTTCACAGATCGTACACCTGATTTAATTTGGTTTATCTCGGGGATTCTCATTCATTATGTAGATGTGAGTTAGTACACACGTATGTGTTGATTCACAACGACGCAATATATTTATATTACATTCACATTATTATTGACAAATGAGGTGATCTGAATGCCGATACGACACGTGGAGTATTTATTGTGACGGTTTCAACTTTCAACAAACTAGAGCATCTTTCTAGAATGATCTTACGTTTGATTTCAACGTGATGGACTTGGGTCCAAGCGACAGAAGCCATCTACACTTGATGTACTATTCAGTGCTCTAAACGGACAAGAAACAGACCATAATAATAAGATACCTCACCACTGACCCGTCTAAAGAAGATTTACACGAGATTTACAAGAAAATATACAATAAAAGACCATAAACACACAATAGACAATCAGAATAAAAGAAATGTTGAATCAGAAAGGTCTTCACATACAAGGAATTTGTCTTGGGCCATTTGGTCCATCAACATTAACAAGACAATTAAAGTAGGATAAAATAAAATGGAATATATTAACTAAATTAGAATCAAAATGCATTAGAATATAATATAGGACGGGGCTGTGTGCAATTGTGCAGGATGTAGTAGAATATACACTAAACTAGAATCAACATACAGTGGCATAGTAACAGGGCTGTGTAGTATTTCCATCACCAAACGATACCACGCCTCCTCCTTCTTGACCAGGTTGAAGAGGGAACATGTGCACCTATTCATTTGAGTACCAGAGGCAAACATTAATAACAAACAAACTCCAAAATTGAACAATACAAACCTCTGCCCTCCATATTTTGCCCTCAACCATGTATTCGAGAGGGGCCTCGTTTCAAATTAACGACGCACTTGGCAATGAAATAATTAGAAAATAAATAATTAGCGAGGAGATTTGCTTGCTTGGAAATTAATAAGCATCTCAAATCAACCTCCCTCTCGGCGTAATCCGTCAAATGTGAAATGGAAGAGATGGCGTGCGGCTGCACGTCAGAGGAGACAGAGTGAGAACGGGAAACGGCAGCAAAGGGGCTTATTCTTCTCATCTTGACGTCCAGCATCACAGTTAATTACACACTCTGTACCAGCGGGAGTCGAGGCTGCCCCCCCCCCCCCCCCCCCCTCCTCCTCAGAAACAAACCCATTTCCTGCCAGCAGCTGGAGAAATAACGGCTGCAGAACGACAGAACTGTTAGGAACGTCTGACAACTGAATGTGTCTCCAGAGATATAGAATGTGACAGTGTATAGATTACATTAGATTACATTAGATTACACTAGATTAGATTTGATTTGATTCTAGTACTATATTAGATTAGATTAGATACGATTCGATTCGATTCGATTTGTTTAGATTAGACTAGGTTTGGCTTGGTTTGGTTTTATTTGATTTTATTTGATTAGATTATATTCTACTATATTATATTAGATTAGATTAGATTTGTTTAGATTGGATTAGGTTTGGTTTGGTTTGGTTTGGTTCAATTTGATTTCATTTCATTTCATTTCATTAGTTTAGATTAGATTCAAATGTATTGTCATCATACAGCACAAGTACAACACAACAAAAAGTTTGGCATCCAACCAGAGTGCAAATGTAAAAGTGCAATAGTAATATACAATGTACAGGTGATTAAACTGGGTATAAAATATATAAATGAGTACTACTGAGTAATAGTGCTAATCAACCACCAACCAAAAACCTGCACGGACTATAACGTATGACGTATATATCATGTGTGAGGACGGGGTTTGGCGGAGCCCAATAGCAGAACACAGGAGGAGAGAGAATGGAGCGTTTTAGGGTGTTTTAATATTATACTCCCAAGTTGACAGGTTACAGACAGTGAATACAGGAATGTGCGACAGGTATGGGAGTGTGCCGTGGATGAGAGCCGATGCACTCCTTGTGCAGCACGAGATAGTAGACACAGGACCGTGTAGTGGGCGAGAGCAGGTGCACTCCTTGTGCAGCATGGGATAGTAGACACAGGACTGTGTAGTGGGCGAGAGCAGGTGCACTCCTTGTGCAGCATGGGATAGTAGACACAGGACTGTGTAGTGGGCGAGAGCAGGAGCACTCCTTGTGCAGCAGGGGATGTCCAGGTAGGAGGTGTACTGGAGCGGAGGGCCTGGGCACATAGAGAACAAGGGTTAGGACAAGGTATAACAATGAGGACTGGGTTGCAAGGCTTAGATTCGTCGTCGTACCTAGGAAGCTAGTTTAACACTCCGACAAAGGGTAGGACAGGATCTGCAGGTTGAAGTACCATCTCGTTGATGAGGGGATGAGTCACAGCCGTGTTGATTGACGAGCTGGCAGCGTGTGAATCAGGGGAACGGATGCTGCCCATATAAGGGTGTGAGAGGATAAGGGGTGAGTGAGGCTTCCGCTGTGAATGTGGGGGAGGAGGAGGAGGAGGAGTGAAGAAGGCTCTCGCCGTGATTATGACATCATGGCAGTTAAGGGTACCTTGTGTATACTGCACCTTGTGTATACTGCACCTTGTGTATATCGTACCTTGTGTATACCGCACCTTGTGTATACTGCACCTTGTGTTTACTGCACCTTGTGTATACTGTACCTTGTGTATACTGCACCTTGTGTTTACTGCACCTTGTGTACACTGCACCTTGTGTATACTGCACCTTGTGTTTACTGCACCTTGTGTATACTGCACATTGTGTATACTGTACCTTGTGTTTACTGCACCTTGTGTTTACTGCACCTTGTGTTTACTGCACCTTGTGTATACTGCACCTTGTGTATACTGCACCTTGTGTATACTGCACCTTGTGTTTACTGCACCTTGTGTTTACTGCACCTTGTGTTTACTGCACCTTGTGTATACTGCACCTTGTGTATACTGCACCTTGTGTTTACTGCACCTTGTGTATACTGCACCTTGTGTATACTGCACCTTGTGTATACTGCACCTTGTGTATACCGCACCTTGTGTATACTACACCTTGTGTATACTGCACCTTGTGTATACTGCACCTTGTGTATACTGCACCTTGTGTATACTGCACCTTGTGTATACTGCACCTTGTGTTTACTGCACCTTGTGTTTACTGCACCTTGTGTGTACTGCATCTTGTGTATACTGCACCTTGTGTTTACTGCACCTTGTGTTTACTGCACCTTGTGTATACTGCACCTTGTGTATACTGTACCTTGTGTATACTGTACCTTGTGTATACTGCACATTGTGTATACTGCACCTTGTGTATACTGTACCTTGTGTACACTGAACCTTGTGTATACTGTACCATGTGTTTACTGCACCTTGTGTATACTGTACCTTGTGTTTACTGCACCTTGTGTGTACTGCACCTTGTGTTTACTGTACCTTGTGTTTACTGCACCTTGTGTATACTGCACCTTGTGTATACTGCACCTTGTGTTTACTGCACCTTGTGTTTACTGTACCTTGTGTTTACTGCACCTTGTGTATACTGCACCTTGTGTATACTGCACCTTGTGTATACTGTACCTTGTGTATACTGTACCTTGTGTATACTGCACCTTGTGTTTACTGCACCTTGTGTATACTGAACCTTGTGTATACTGCACCTTGTGTACTCTGCACCTTGTGTATACTGCACCTTGTGTTTACTGAACCTTGTGTTTACTGCACCTTGTGTTTACTGCACCTTGTGTTTACTGCACCTTGTGTATACTGTACCTTGTGTATACTGCACCTTGTGTTTACTGCACCTTGTATATACTGCACCATGTGTTTACTGCACCTTGTGTTTACTGCACCTTGTGTATACTGTACCTTGTGTATACTGCACCTTGTGTTTACTGCACCTTGTGTATACTGAACCTTGTGTATACTGCACCTTGTGTACTCTGCACCTTGTTTATACTGCACCTTGTGTTTACTGAACCTTGTGTTTACTGCACCTTGTGTTTACTGCACCTTGTGTATACTGCACCTTGTGTTTACTGCACCTTGTGTATACTGTACCTTGTGTTTACTGCACCTTGTGTATACTGCACCTTGTGTATACTGCACTTTGTGTTTACTGCACCTTGTGTATACTGCACCTTGTGTATACTGCACTTTGTGTTTACTGCACCTTGTGTATACTGTACCTTGTGTATACTGCACCTTGTGTATACTGCACCTTGTGTATACTGTACCTTGTGTATAGTTTGAAGTTTGAAGTTTTGCTTTATTTGTCACATATAAGGGGTGACAGTGGCTCGGGAGGTAGAGCTGTCGTCTGGTAATCCGGAGGTTCCCGGTTCGATTCCCGCTCTTCCCAGGCAGCGTGTCGAAGTGTCCTTGAGCAAGACACTTAACCCCTAACTGCTTCCGATGAGCAGGTTGGCACCTTGCATGGTCGCCTCGGCCATCGGTGTGTGAATGTGTGAGTGAGTGAATGGGTCAAATGTGAGGAACAAATTGTAAAGCGCTTTGGATAAAAGTGCTATGTAAATGCACCATTTACCATTTATGTACATTACAGTGAAATGCTTGGTTCTGTATGAGCCTCCTGAGATTGTGCTTCATACAGTAAAATAAAGTATAAAGAATAAAGACCACTAAAGTACAAAATGCAAACAAAAATGCTAAATATGAGGTAGAGACTGTTGACTTTTACTCTTACTCATAGTATATAATTCACATACAAATTCTTCATTGCCTATATTTATTGTAACATATAATATAACCGAAAACCGCATACAGACCCTCATCTGCACCCTTTGTTTATTTTTTTCATATTTGTATATTCAGATCTATATGTATGGTATACGATTTGATTTTGATTTGATTTGATCTTTATTTATCTCGAACAACCATAACCACACAAACTAAAAAAAATAAATAAAACGAAACTAAATAAAATACAAATAAAATTAAATATATCTTCCTAGACATGGAAGCAATTGTCAACATAGCTCAAGACAAATTGTTTTGTTCGAGAAGGGACAGAAAGAAGCAAAGCTTATCTGGTCCTGCCCCTTCTTTACAATATCATATTAATATGTAATAATAACTAATAAGTTATCTATCAATATTAAAAAATTATATACCTATCTTGATCTTGCCTGGGAGCAGGTCGGCACCTTGCATGGTCGCCTCCGCCGTCGGTGTGTGAATGTGTGAGTGAATGGGTCAAATGTGAGGAACAAATTGTAAAGCGCTTTGGATAAAAGTGCTATATAAAAAAGCAGCCATTTACCATTGACCATTTATATAACCGATAACCGTTTTATTTTTATCATATTTGTATATTCAGATCTATATGTGTATATATGGTATATGAATGATGATGTGACTGGGAGACTGCAGTGTTTCAGAGAGCAGCGCGCTGCAGCCGTGACAGTGATGGCGCCTGACAGCCGTCCATCAACCCCTCGCTGGGTGCGTGCGGTAGACGCTACGCTACGCTACGCCGCGCTTCGCTCTCGCTCGCTTCATATCACAGCCGGCAAATGAACACGGACTGAAAACAAACTTTTCATCTCCCGGGGAGCCCAGCCCGTCTGTTTACCGCCGTGACAAACCCACTGCGACTCTGGAGTAAAAATAACACATGTTCCTGTTCTAATCAAGATGTCAGCCGCTCCGTAAACAAGAGCGGAGACTCTCTCTCAGTCTCCGCTGACATTTTTGAGAAGTTGGGCCGTTTCCAACAGTATAACTGGGTCGTCTGGTAATCTGAAGGTTCCCGGTTTGATTCCCGTTCCTCCCAGGCAAGTGGCCTTGAGAGCAAGACGCTTGTCGGTGTTGTCTGCATCTAGCTTTGTAAAGTGTAACATCACTTGAGACAGTTTTTCGGCTTGCCATCGCCCCGACTGCTTTGTTGTTGAATCAAGTAAAATCCTAGGTAAGCGTGTATTGTGTGCGTGAACGTTGACGTGAACGTGCGGCACACTTCATTTATTTTCTTTACAGTACCGAAACGTGCCACCGGTGGATCTCACTTGAATTGGTACTCGGTAGTAGGACCTACCGACGTGATTCGGTCGGCACCCTTAAAAGTACGAGATTCGGTACACATCCCTACCACCAGTCCATTTACCATTTACAACACATTTTGACGTTCTAATCACAGTAGCTACGGTAGTCTAGTTGGACCACAACTTCGGGGTAAGTGTGACCTAGATTTTATGATGAGGTAATATAAAAGGCTTCTGAGTAAGTCAAATACAATTACATAACATACCATCGTGTCAAACGTTTGTTTCAGTCTGTGTTCATTTGCAAAACGCGTAGCCGCACATATACAGCCGGGAACCAGCTGACTCATGCGCCCAAAAGCACACACCGTGCCACATACACGCACACACACACACACACACACACACACACACACACACACACACACACACACACACACACACACACACACACACACACACACACACACATGCGTGCACCGATGATACAGACACACACAAACACATTTAGCACAAAAGCTCCTCTTCTGAAACACAACACACTCCCTTGGGAATAAGGTTTCTCTTCTGAGACACATGTGCACACATTCATAGACACACACACACACACACACACACACACACACACACACACACACACACACACACACACACACACACACACACACACACACACACACACACACACACACACACACATGCGTGCACCGATGATACACACACACACACAAACACATTTAGCACAAAAGCTCCTCTTCTGAAACACAACACACTCCCTTGGGAATAAGGTTTCTCTTCTGAGACACATGTGCACACATTCATAGAGACACACTCACACCAGAACACACACACACACACACACACACACACACACACACACACACACACACACACACACACACACACACACACACACACACACACACACACACACACACACACACACACACACACACACACACACACACACACACACACACACACACACACACACACACACACACACACACACACACAAAACACAGATGCAATAATATCCACTTAAAGCAGGATGTGCGACTGCCTCCCTGCCCTGTGTGATGGATGGGAAGACAGAACTCACTTGTACACAGAGCAAGCTTTACTCACTTAGAAATAAAGTCCCAGGGAATAAAGTTTCTCTGACGTCGCTATTCACTCTTTTAAACGCCCGGTTTCTATATATATATATTATATATATTATTTTTTATATCATATTGAATCGGGGTTCATTCACATACATGTTTTTGTATAGATGGAGCTTTATTAACCCAGTGTAAATACTAATATAGATTCAGATTAGATTAGATTAGATTCAAATTGATTGTCATCATACAGCACAAACGTACAGTACAACAAAAAGAAGTTTGTCATCCAACCAGAGCACAAATGTAGCAGTAAAGTGCAATATTAAACTGGGTATAAAATATATATAAATGAGTACTACTGAGTAATAGATCAGTTTTACTCTCATCAACATAAACACACCTTTTGTTTATCACATTTACCTGTCTAGTGGCAGCACAGTAGTGTAGTGGTTAACACTGTCACCTCACAGCTAGAAGGTCCTGGGTTCAATTCCCGCTTGGGGCCAGGTTGCCGTGTTGTCAGTTACCTAGGTGGGGTATCTCCCGGGCCTTTCTGTGTGGAGTTTGCATGTTCTCCCCGTGCTCGCAAGGGTTCCCCCCCCCCCCGATAAGATAAACCCAGTGGAAAAACATGCACAACAGATCGCTAACGCTGTCGCCTCCCTGACGAAGACGGACAGGAGCACTTGGATTGGTCCCCGGGGGCGCGGCTCACGTTGACGCCCTATCTGCTCCCGGCTGCGTGTATCACTTCCGCAACGGATTTAGTTGGATTTCGGTTTCCGTGTTCGCCTGATTGGCCGCGGCGGCCACGTGACACGCCGTGGCACGCCCCCGCGGCAGCGGCAGACTTCACTGCCGCTTTCCCACTTCAACGCCAGAGCAATATTGTCGCGCCATCTTCTGAGTGCAGACGCGCTGCTGTTGCTGTTTAATAATATTGTCGCGTTGTGGAAAGCAGGATGAGAGAGTGTAGATTTCAGTGTGTATCATTTAATCATTTATCATTTAACATTTGAAAGGCATACATTGTTGTCATACAGAAGTACGGAATACTTTTATCCAAAATGCTTCTTACTGTTACTGTTAGAGACTGTGCTAGACAAGATAAGTATGAAATAAAATCTACGCTCTCTCATCCTGCTTTCCACAACGCGACAATATTATTAAACAGCAGCTCTGTCATTGAAGTGGGAAAAGTGAGCCGTATTGTATATTAGTACATTGCGCAGTATATTGTATATTGTATGGTAACTCAGTTACTTCTATTCTGCATTGAACATTGTACATATGTCTATACTGAACAGCGTGACCTCTATTTTTACTTCTATTTTACAGTAACAGTAAGAAGCATTTTGGATAAAAGTATTCTGTACTTCTGTATGACAACAATGTATGCCTTTCAAATGTTAAATGATAAATGATTAAATGATACACACTGAAATCTACACTCTCTCATCCTGCTTTCCACAACGCGACAATATTATTAAACAGCAACAGCAGCGCGTCTGCACTCAGAAGATGGCGCGACAATATTGCTCTGGCGTTGAAGTGGGAAAGCGGCAGTGAAGTCTGCCGCTGCCGCGGGGGCATGCCACGGCGTGTCACGTGGCCGTCGCGGCCAATCAGGCGAACCCGGAAACCGAAATCTGACTAAATCCGTTGCGGAAGTGATACACGCCTCCCGGCTGCCCATGGGGGGAAGGACAACGGGATGGGAAAAGTGCAGAGAGACATTTCATCTGCGACTCAGTGCATGTGTGTGTGTTCCTGTGGGTCGCCCATCTCGCGTGTGTGTGTTAAACTGCATGACAAATAAAGACTTCTAGTCTAACAATTACAAATAAAATGTATTATTATTATTATTATTATTATTTAATGTCTCTTTATATTCTCTTCCGTGTCACACAAACACCGTCAGTCGATGAACTGAAACTGTCCGTGAGTATACCTACCTGTTTGGCCTTATCGCTCCTTGCCACGGAGGATAAGTTTGTTCGCAATGTTTTGAATCGCCGTGCCACTTTGATTGCCGATTGAATTTAGTTGTTAAAGGATTATTCATCCTATGTATATGCAGCACCGTCATTTGACGGAATTACTATTTCGTGTGTTTTGGAGACCTTGCTTTCTCCCCTTTGTTTCCCCCGATTATTGTGATGAGTTGTTATGTATTGTGATTCAGATTTAACGTGTTTTGGAGACGGAGATTTCTCCCCTTTTGTTTATCACCATCGTGTGCGCGTTCATTCAGCTACTCTAATTAAAGACTTAAAGTGCTTTATTCGAAAATCAACATCTGTCTACCAAACCCTCTCGTCGTCTCTGTTCTGCACGGCACCTGGGTCCAACACACCTACCAAACCGTAACCCAGGGGCCTCTAATGGTGGAACAGCAGAGTAGTCCTGGAGGAGCCACATGTTCTATTACAGACGGGGGATGGGAGGCATGCTCTCATGCATGTACTACTACTACTACATGATTACACACACACACGCGCGCACGCACACACATACACACACAAATTATGAATGAACGACGGCAGCTACGAGCGAGATGTTAAACCTGCATTATGTAACGTTTTCATTCAAAACATTGTTCTTCTTTAGCAGGCTAAACCACACCGGGTTATTTATCAGTGTTTCCCCTACCATTGCCGCGTCGCACGTAACACGCACACACCGAAACCTTTCGTGGACAGGGACGATGAGGAGTGCATCTCTGACAGATCGACTGTATTCGTATCGACTGACAGAATAGTTTGGAGAGAAGAAGATGAACTTTTGGAACCGACAGCTGCATCACAGCTCATATAGCTGTGTTTCTGCAAACAAGCGATTACATCAGTCCAATTTCTCAGGCCATCAGAACAATGAACATTGATCGCTCCACACACACAACACAAGCACACATGAACACACACACACACACACACAACACAAAATTCTGCACTTGCACACACACAAACGCACCACAGGTCACTTTAAACACACAAGAAAAGGGCACTTTAAAGGAAGGAAAAGGACACTTTAAGAAAATAACATGTTGTGATTGTTGTATAGTATAGTTAGTAACAGCAAGTATAGCATACTATAGGGACATATAAGAAAAACTGCACATTGTATAGGTATGTAGTAGGATCCAGTGCCTTTAAGCGATTTATTAACATGTAGTAGTAGTAGCAGCAGTAGTAGTAGTAGTAGTAGTAGTAGTAGTAGTAGTAGTAGTAGTAGTAGTAGTAGTAGTAGTAGTAGTAGTAGTAGTAGTAGTAGTAGTAGTAGTAGTTTATTCAGTCATCATCTCACACAATACAATATGCACAATCATTTAACAATATTTGATTTTTACAGTGACTGAAAAGGTACAGACTGAAGCATAATGCGTATACATGCCTGTCCTATATTCTTAACAAAATTAAGACTCCAAAACAGTATTCTAAAAGAAAATAGCAAAAAACTGTATTATTCACCTCTGTAGTTTTCAAAAAATATCTATTAACCATGTCTGTTCTAGTTATCTTTTTTATTATTATTACTATTACTATTGTTTTTATTGCACAATCGAAGTGGGAATGGCCAATTCAAAACTGGCCCCTGTAAATGTCCTAACCCAACCCCCTCCAATGTACATTAAATTACCTAATATGGTTGTCAATATTGTACAGTTTTGCTTGTACAGTTGTACAGTGTGTGTCCCCAACCCCCCCCCCCCCCCCCCCCCCCACCCCCACCCAACCTCCTCCAATGTACAGTTTTTACGTCAAATGTATATACTCTCTTTTCTGGACTCTTTTTGTATCACAAACGTTAGGTTATGACTATAACCAAGTTCTGTTAATTAGGGGTGACGCTTGGCATCACTACTGCACTATCTCGCGTACGTGCACGCGTACTGAATAAACCACAAATGTACCTCTAATACCAGTATTAGTCTGACCACACCCCTCATCAGCTTACCTTCATAAGCAGGTGTGTGGTCACCTGCTCTCCTCCTTCCCAAGCTTTCACCACAAGGTGATGTCAAGGGCTGCAGCGGCCGTCTGATGCCAAGCGTCACCCCTAATTAACAGAACTTGGTTATAGTCATAACCTAACGTTCTGTTTCATTAGGGGCTCTGCTTGGCATCACTACTGCACAAAGGGAGGCCAAGCGGAGCCGCTGGCTGACAAATACACCCCGCTGACAGCCCCCCAAAACCATCAGAACAGGGAGGGCCGAGCCCCCCCGACCCCCCCTAATGGAGGGTATCCCCCCTATTAGAGGCTTCACGGGAAGGCGACGGACCCGACCGTGCGAAGAGGCACTCAAGCAACTTAACGCACAGGGTGAGCAGACCGTGGCTTGACCCCACGACTACACACACGCACAACCCGCATGCCACCCGGGAACGAACGGAGGAACAACCTCGTTACTGCCCCCAGAATCACGGGGTCAAGGGCAAACCCAACCCCGTGGCAAGGCCGTAGCAGCGGAGCGCGAAGGAAGACCCAGACCCACCAAAAGGACTGGACTCCCTGGAATGGGGGCCCGGAGAAGTCCATGATGCCAGCATCAAGACCCCACCAGGTGGGCACGTAGTGCCCCGCCCCCCACATCGCCAGCGTATTCGGACAAAGGCCCCCCAGTTACTGCACCTGGTAATCCCAGGCGGTATCCCAACCAAGTACTAACCAGGCCAGAACCTGCTTAGCTTCCGAGATCGGACGAGATCGGGCGTGTTCAGGTCGGTATGGCCGTAAGCCGAGCGGGCCCCGTCCCCCCAACAGTACACCGCCTGGCACACTAACCCTGCAGAACAGACAGTCAGCATGGCCGTAAGCCCACAAAAAAGGTTAACCAACGGAAGCAGGCAGCGCACCGGGGAAAAACCAGGCAACAGGCTGTTAACCCTAGCCTGGAGACTGCGGACGAGACAGGCGCCAGAGGGGACAGCTGAACACAGCTGCCCCGGCGGAAGGGGCGTATGCTGGCGTTGTTGCATGACCAAGCCTCCATTTAAAAACCCCCACCCAGAGGGGTCGAGGCAGAGAAGGCTGACACGATTGGCAGACGTCATGAACGTGCAGGGGCACCCTCAAACGGTGAACCCGGGAGTTAACACTGCACCAACACACCAGGGAACCAACCACCTCGGTGTTACCCAATGCGGTGGTTGTTCCTATAACCCCTCAAGAAAAAACTCCAAAACACACCTGCGGGTATACACCGGCTATACCGCAGTACAAGTGTTTCAGTTTTCAAAAAAGGGTTAACCCAGGCCTACGGGTCGCAAACATCACTTCGGACCGGGCCTGGCGGTACGGGAAGCACAGGGTCACCAGAGGAGGTCAAAAAACCACCCCCACAGGCCCCTCTTCGCCATGCGTGAGAGAGGAGCGAAAAATAATGGAGAACCAGCCCCTAAGCACACCGTACCTGGTATTCCCAGGCGGTCTCCCAACCAAGTACTAACCAGGACCAACCTGTGTAGCGGCCGAGATCCGACGAGATCGAGCGCGTACAGAATGGCATGGCTGTAAGCCATGACGACAGTGCTGAGTAAAAACATACCCAACCAGGGTCTCCATAGCGCTTAACCCTGTGACACCCAGACCGACCTGGCATTTTTCCCCCTGAAAAAAGCCCAAGTCCCTCAGGGTACCAGAACAGCAGATCTGCATCCCCGGCGGACAACGGGTTCAACTGATCTGGACCAGCGTGACCAGAACCAGTCCCGTGCCCTAACCACGCCGACATGCCTACTCCAGGAGAAGGGCAGATATGCGTGTTGATCTTAACATGAAAAGAAGGCGCCACCCAGACGTTCGGACGAACCGCGCCTGGTGGTCCACCCCAAGGGCGTGAGACCCCACCACACATGTTCAGATCCATCCCGTCATCATCCCCCAGACATGAACGAGAATCCGTCGACAACCCACCCAGGTCATGGGATGTGGTCGTCGGAAGAGGAAAAACCCCCATCTCAGTTGCTTTATAAAAACGCTGTTTCAACCACAAGCAACCAAGGCGTGCCAGTCAATCGCCTGTTTACAGCGAGCTAGCACTATACGTGCGTCGGGACACACCCCCATCAATGAACAGGCTATTTAGACCTGTCATTGAATCCCCAAGGCGCCCAGGGGAACGACAAGAGGGGTGTGACACTCCCTAACTCCAACACTTCTGGAATAGAAAGAAGGAAGCATCAACAGTATGTATCCCAGTCTACACAGCCGGGGTAAAAAATGTTCACATTTTTACATCCCACCACCCTCCCATAGGAAAGAGACGGGGATCCCCAGAGAGACTTCCCACGCGAGCTGTACAGATTGAAAAGAATATATTGCACCTTGAGCCATGTAAAAAACTGGTTTTAGGGCCTCCGGGGAAGAGGCACTGAACCCATACACACTCAATAAACGAATTGAATCAAATACATACAATAGAAAAAGGACCCTTCTAGAGGGTCCACTCACTTTGACAATCTGAGGAGGAAGGCTCTGTACTCTGATGGAGGCTTCCTCACATGGAAGAAGGAGTCCGAACTCACAGAAGGCCTGAATAGGCGCTTGGTGAGGAGGAGCCCTGACCACCCCCCCTGAAAACAGATCCATCACATGGACCTGAACAGCACACGGAAGTCCTACCAACAGAGACGCGCACGGTGACGTACTCTATGGCGGGGGAATTCCTGCGGTGCACACGCCCAATATACCAGGCCGTGGGACCAGGAACTCCCCCCCCCCCCCCCCCCCCCCCCCGTAACGTGCCGAACCGCCACGTGACGGGAACCTTGAAGGACAGGGGGTGTACCCCTGACCGACAGAACAATGGGGAGAGGAAAGGTTACCAGTTCACCCCTTTACGACCCCACACCCATGATACGATGTAACGACAAAAAGAGAATATGACACAGTCATAGTCAGCTCTATGAAGCGTTTCACAGCTCCACACAGCGCATGAGCTAACCTGCTATCTGATTTTTACTAAGGAAAAACACAGAATAGAGAGGGCTCTAAGAACCCCGGTCCAACATACACATGTGCTTCTGTGGCCAGTACAACCCAGTTGTAGGTCACATGACACACACAACCCATCATCACCTACAAAAAATGGCAAAAACACTCAACAGAGGAACGCCGTTTTTTTCACAATGAGAGAATACATCATTCTTGATTAGTATCGACCACAGGCCTTGCTAAGCACACATGACAGCAACCAAACCAATTTCCCTTTAGGAAATAAGTTTCTCCAGCAGATTTAGCACAACCTCAGCAATCAAGCTAAGAGTTACATCGCATCCCTACCACACAAAAGACACAATTAATGCACAACATGTCTGACAGGAGGATGAAAAAGTCCCCAGGGAACCGGAGGGGGAAACACAATCCTCCTATTTTACCCTCAATACGGCCAGTTCCTTGTGGTGAAAGCGAGAAGGAGGAGAGCAGGTGACCACACACCTGCTTATGAAGGTAAGCTGATGAGGGGTGTGGTCAGACTAATACTGGTATTAGAGGTACATTTGTGGTTTATTCAGTACGCGTGCACGTACGCGAGATAGTGCAGTAGTGATGCCAAGCAGAGCCCCTAATGAAACAGAACAGTACTGTATTTGCAAGTCTGGTATGTCATAAATGTATAGATGTAGCAGTACTGTCTATCTGTATGTCATGTATGTCATATATGTCCTGATGAATTGAAAATGGGGGACCCTGATGTAAACAAGACGAAAGTCTTTCTCTGGTCTGCATCCCCTTAACAATTGTGTGTATTGAGCCGTACTGTACCCATTCTGCAATCTGTTAATAAAGTTTTCAATCAATCAATCAATCAATCAATCAATCAATCAATCAATCAATCAATCAATCAATCAATCAATCAATCAATCAATCAATCAACCGCATTTCACTGTATGCCCTGGTATGTATGTGATGAATACAACTCTTGAATCTTGAATCTCTTGAATCTTGAAACGATGATGGCGTCTCTGTGTTTCCTCTCCGCTCTGAGATCAGCGTGGCCCCGCCTCCTCACTCAGTAGGACACTCGCAGAATAGCATCTGCTCTTATTGAAGGGAGCCCAAATAAGGGGTTGAAGTAAATGTCATTTGTGCAGGTGGAGATGCTGGGAAAATAGCCAGGACTCTCCAAAAATGGATTATATGTCTTTTCTCAGCAGGCATCAGAAACATGTTCCAGTTACTGTATGAATGGATGGATGGATGTGTATAGATAATGAATAGATAATGGATGGATGGATGGATGGATGGATGGATAGATAATGGATGGATGGCTGGGTGGATAGATAATGGATGGATACATTTATTTGTATAGCACTTTTCATACAGAAATTTCAGTTCAAAGTGCTTCTTCACAGCAGTAAAAAAAAAAATACAGGCATAAGCGAGCATAAAAAAGATAGAGAGGTATAGCAAGGTAAGGTAAATCACATTAGGATCTAGTGTCCCAATAGGCCTCTCTGTTTACGGTTTCATTCAGTAATACAAATAATAAAAATAGAATAGACAGAAAAAAAGCAGCCATTTAGACAAGAGTAAAAAGTGTGATAAAATTGTTCAATAACATTTACAACAGAGCATCGCTCATAACACTTAACCCTTTCACTACCACACTACACAACGGTTAACCCTTTCCCTGCCACACTAGAGAAGGTTAACCCTTTCACTGCCACACGACAAAGGGTTAACCTTCGCACTACCACACTACAGAAGGTTAACCATTTCACTGCCACACTAACCGGTTAACCGTACGTATAGTGTGGCAGTGAAAGGGTTAACCTTCTGTAGTGTGGCAGTGGAAGGGTTAATAGAACAACAGAGCAGTGCATCGCTCTTAACACTTTGAGTTTCTCTACACAGTTCAGTTTTTTTTTTTTGATCACATTTTTTTTATTGTTATTCACACGAAACAAGACAACACATTAACCACAATCACAATACATAGAACTTCACAAGAAAATAACAAAAACAATAATAATAATAATACAGACTAACAATTATACAGACAAGAGAAAAGAAAACAGAGTTCAACCTTCTAAATTAATTCCAAGGGGTACTATCTAATAAATGGTCTTTCCCAGTGTTCAGCCCCGATTCCCGGCCGTGTGACCCTATATTAATAAAACGTACATCTCCAATCCACCACAAGGACAATTTTTTGGGAACACGACCTGAAAACAGAGCAATGAACCTTCATGAAAAAACAAAAACCTGTAGAGGCGTTCCATAGACTCACAGAGACCGTGTAAAAGTGGCCAAACAGTGAAGAAATAGTCAAATAGCTGCCCCCCCATAATATCCCCAGCTAAACTCAAGATGACAAGACAAAGGACAAGACAGACAAAAACATTTCCTCCTCCCCCTCCCAAGAGACCGCCGGACTCACCCGAACACGCACCCCAACCCCGCTCAGCCGCACACTGCGGTCTTTACCTTCTCAGCTGCTGCGAACCACAGGTCAATTCCAGCCTGCCCCACCCCAATCACCCGGGCTGTGGATATCTCAAGATAAATCACATCCAATAGAGTTAGGGACCAGTTAATCATTGTAAGCTTCTCAGGCTCCTTCCATCTCATTGCTATTAGCTTCTTCGCTGCTGTGACGCCCGCTAGGACAACCCTTTTCAGTTGTACGGACGCGGGTAGTGTCGTTATATCCTTCAGGAGTAGCGTAACAGCTGTGAATGGGATAGTTAAGCCACACAGATCTGAAAGTTTGTCCGTTATTGACCTCCAGAAGCGGGCCACTGGTGGGCAATCCCAATACATATGCATATAAGTGCCGGTGGCCTTTTGAGAGCACAAAGTGCACCGAGAGTCGGTTATCAGTCCCATAGCATATAGCTTCCTAGGTGTAAGATAGGTCCTATGAATATAATTAAAATTAATTTGCTGGTGATTGGGGTTGCGGGAAGATAATGCCACATTTGCCCAAACATCATCCCAGTCAAACTCGGGGTCCAACTCCGGGATATCCACACGCCAGATTGTATCCAATGATAAATTTTTATACGTGGATTGAATTAAGAGCGTATAAAAGTCGGAGACAAACCCTCTGGATGTCGTCCTGTCCACTATGAGCCTGAGGAAGGGGTGTGGGTGCAAGGCTTGAGCCCACGGTACGCCATGCGCCCTCAGTGCTGACCTTAGTTGGAGGTAAAGAAAGAAGGACTCGCCGGGAAGATCATAAAATTCTCTTAAGTCCTGAAACGCACGGAGGCCGTTCTTATCATAAATATCCTCCAGAGTATGCACTCCCCTCCTTTGCCATTGAGGAATATTAACCGGCTTGTGTCCAACAAGTAATTGCTGGTTATTAAAAATTGGAGAGTCCAGGTGCCAAGGGCATTTAACCCCACACGACCTCTGTACATTACGCCACGTTTGGATCACGTGAGTTATGATCGGTCCATACCTCAGCCGGCATTTCGAAATAGAGACAGTGGAGTACACTACATCCTGCAATCTTAGCGGAGATACCGCCGCCGCTTCTAAGGAGCGCCACGATACAGCCTCTACAGGGTCCAGCCAGCACATCAGAGGTCTCAGTGAAAAGGACCAGAAATAAAGTTTAAAATCAGGGATTGCGAGGCCCCCATCTTGTTTTCTACGTTGAGTAGTAGCCCTTTTGATTCTCTGGCGTTTGTTATTCCAGACAAACTTAGATACCATCGATTGTACCTTGCGCCAGTGGTCTATTGGAGGGGGCAGGGGGAGCATTGAGCTAATAAAATTTATCCTAGGCAGGATGTTCATTTTGATTATGGAAGCCCGGGCTTGTAAGGAGTTAGGAAGGGACGACCACCTGTCTAGATCCTGGCGTATTTTATCATAAGTACCCGTGAAGTTGTACTTAGTAGTTTGGTTCAGCGTGGGGAATATCTCTATGCCCAAGTATTTAAAATGTTCTACTATGGGGATATCAGCTGGTAGTCGTACCGCCTTGGCCAGTTCATTAAGAGGCAGGCAGGCTGATTTGTTCCAGTTAATCTTAAAACCTGACAATTTACCAAAGTCGTCGATTATCCTCAATAACTTTGTGGCCGACCGGGAGGGGTCGTCCATGAAAATCAGCAGGTCATCCGCATAGAGAGCAATTTTGTGTGGAGTATTGTTGACCATTATGGGGACGATGTCCTCCGATTGCCTAATAAATTGGGCCAAAGGTTCGAGGGAAAGCGCGAACAGTCCCGGGCTCAGAGGGCAACCCTGTCTAGAAGATCTGGAGACTGGAAAGAGTGTGGAACAGTTTTTGCCTGTCAGTATCATCGCAGACGGCGAGGCATACAGGACTTTAATCATATGAATAAAACTCTTTCCAAGACCCATGACCTCAAGTACCTTCCACAGGTATGACCACTCAAGTCTGTCAAACGCCTTCATGGCATCCAAAGACAGAACTGTGGATGGAGTTGTATTGTCTTTACTGTTATCGATTACATGCAACAGCCTCCTAAGATTATCTGCAGCCAGACGCCCCGGGATAAAACCAGTTTGATCGCAGTGTACCAATACAGACATAAATCTCTGCAGGCGACGGGCCAGCACCTTGGCAAACACCTTTAAATCGGCCCCGAGAAGACTCAAGGGTCTATAGCTACCACAATCATTGGGATCTTTGTCCTTCTTGAGAAGTAAAGAAATCAACGCCATATTGACATCTCTTGAGAACTCCCCTTGTTCGATAGCGTAATTGATCATATCGAGCATCAATGGACCCAGTTGGTCCCAGAAAGCTAAATACACTTCGGGTGGAATACCATCCCAGCCTGGTGCCTTACCCCTCTGCATTTCAACAATAGTCTCCCTCAATTCTACGAGAGTAATCGGTCTCCCCAGTTCCTTGGCCTCTTCCTCAGAAATGTGGGGTATCTCAAGCCCGCCAATGAACGATTCAAACTTAGAGTCATCCAGATTACCCTCTGAGCTATATAACTGTGAGTAAAACTCTTTAAAAGTGTCATTGATCTTTTTCGAATCAGTAGTGACTGCACCCTGGCTCGTCCTAATCGAGGGGATATCCGAGAAATGATCATTTGAGCGTATTTTCATTGCCAATAGATGGCTAGGTCTGGAGCCGTGAAAATAGTAATTTTGTCTTGTCCTATGTATCAAGAACTCAGACTGTTGTTTAAGTATGGAGTTTATTTCTTTTTTGACTATCTTACGTTGTGTGTTTAGTCGTTCATTATAGTCAGTTTGCAAGGATGCGTATAGGTCCGCATATAATGATTCCAGTCCTTCTAGCTTTTTTGACCGGGATTTTCGCAAATTGGAGGCAAATAGTGTGACATGACCCCTGATGAATCCTTTCAATGCGTTCCACAGGACCCTAGGGTCTTCTACTGTGCCAACGTTGATCTGCAAAAATTCAGCTAGTTTACTCCTGAACTCAGAACAGAAGTCATCGTTCTTTAGCAGGGTCGAATTAAAACGCCATCTGGGAGCTCTTGCGGAGAGCCTGCCAAAGGTTGCCGTAAGGAAAATCCCCTTGTGGTCTGAGAGAGCCAAGGGAACCAATGAGACATCGAAACTATCAAACATATTAGGGGACGCGAATGCATAGTCAATTCGAGAGAAGCTTTTGTGTCTGGCTGACAGGTGAGAGTAATCTTTGAGGGTGGGGTTGCATAAACGCCAAAGGTCTGTGAGCCCTGTGTCTTTAGCCCACATCCTAAGGGCCTTAGAGGCCCGTTTTTGGTCGCTCGTTTCAGAGGGCCCGGACCTATCCATCTCAGCATCCCAGCACGCATTAAAATCGCCACCCACCATGAGAGCGTATCCATTAAGTTCCAACATATTCTTCGTGATTGTATTATAGAACGCTGAATCAAATGTGTTAGGAGCATACAATGCTATTATAGCCATCTTCCTATGCAAGAATTCAACTTTTGCTATAGTAATCCTTCCCTCCGTGTCCGACCATACATCCAAGATTTTGATATCAAGGTTACGTCTTGTAACTATGACTACTCCTTTCGTCTTATCATCGGCTGAGGATGAGGAGATAACGTGATATTGCCGATTTGCCAGTCTTGACACGTCACCTACCAATAAATGCGTTTCACTAAGGAGAGCAAGGTCAATATTTCTCCTCTTCAATAGCCAAAGGACACTGGCACGCTTGTGTGGGGCGTTAAGCCCTCCTGCGTTCCAAATTAAAATATTCAATTTAGCCATGGTCGAGCTTGTATAAATGCGTAGAGAACATAC
>NC_140173.1:147492506-147540006 GCF_963971535.1 Notolepis coatsorum | reverse complement strand
GCCATAATCCAGCACTGGCAAAAAAGTGGCAGCGACAAGCTTCTTTCTAGAATACATATTTGTTTATAATAATTACAATTTATTTACAATGACTTACTCGCACCACATACCCCCAAGGTCAAACTGAGGTCAAGGAGGATCCCCCACCCCTCTCTCCCAACCAAGCAGAAAAACTAAGAAAATACAATAACTCAAATAGGAGACTCTTGAAACACGGTGGCCATACCTAACAAAGCAAAAGACTGGACTCTTAAATAACATACATTTTCAGGACACTATACTGGGCCCCTGAAACAACTCTGTTCCACGTGGCGCACAGTCCTCCAGGGTGACGAGGCAGCCTTCTCCCCATCTCTGAGGTCCTGGGCTGCCTGGTGGTGGTGGTGGTGGTGGTGCTGTAGCTGCAGGTCTCCCTCTCGGAGTGTGGGGGGGTGCTGCTTGGAGGGCTACCCAGGCCGCTAGGCCGCTAGGCTGCTGACACCGGGCCACTTAGAGGGGCAGCTTGGCGGCTGTACCGCAGGTTGGCGCAGCCAGGGACAACCCAGCAGAGAGGCTGACCAGCTGGCCTTGTCCATCGGCTGCCCCCCCCCCCCCCCCCCCAGGGACAACATGCGGCTGCTGGACATTTACATTTTAGCAGCGGTGGAAGAAGTACACAGTTCCTTTACTTTTTTATTTTTTTTATTTTTTTATCCCAATTTAGTCGTTATGCCAATCCCCCCGACCAGGACCCACCCCACTGGCTTCCCACCCGCTGACACTGCCAATTGTGTCAGTATGGACGACCGACCAAGCCGGAGGTACTGCGGCAGCTGGATTCGATCCCACTGTCTCTGCGGTGGTAGGCAGATGCTTAGTCCGCTGCGCTACTTGGCCGCCCCACAGTTCCTTTACTTAAGTTAAAGTAGAAATACTCCAGAGTACTCTGGTAAAAGTAAAAGTCCTCCATTCAAATTGTACTTTTCCTAAGTAATGTACTCAGGTATCTAAAGTAAAAGTACGCATTCTACATGACGTTTGTGTATTCCAGTGCTTGGGAGCATTCAATCCTCAATCCATTGACCTCTAAAGGTTATGTTAAAGTGGTATGTGGTCCAGTTGTGCTGCTCTGATTAAAGGTTATGTTAAAGTGGTATGTGGTCCAGTTATGCTGCTCTGATTAAAGGTGATGTTAAAGTGGTATGTGGTCCAGTTATGCTGCTCTGATTAAAGGTTATGTTAAAGTGGTATGTGGTCCAGCTCTGATTAAAGGTTATGTTAAAGTGGTACGTGGTCCAGTTATGCTGCTCTGATTAAAGGTTATGTTAAAGTGGTATGTGGTCCAGTCATGCTGCTCTGATTAAAGGTTATGTTAAAGTGGTATGTGGTCCAGTTGTGCTGCTCCGATTAAAGGTCATGTTAAAGTGGTATGTGGTCCAGTTATGCTGCTCTGATTAAAGGCCATGTTAAAGTGGTATGTGGTCCAGTTGTGCTGCTCCGATTAAAGGTCATGTTAAAGTGGTATGTGGTCCAGTTATGCTGCTCTGATTAAAGGTTATGTTAAAGTGGTATGTGGTCCAGTTATGCTGCTCTGATTAAAGGTTATGTTAAAGTGGTACGTGGTCCAGTTGTGCTGCTCTGATTAAAGGTTATGTTAAAGTGGTATGTGGTCCAGTTGTGCTGCTCCGATTAAAGGTCATGTTAAAGTGGTATGTGGTCCAGTTGTGCTGCTCCGATTATGTCCCCTTGAAGTTGCCGACCCCTGAACTAGACCCACGACAGGTGTGGCTGCTTAATGGGGTTTGGAGAACCAGTCTATACCCCTAGCCATGGGCAAATGAACATCACTTGGAGGTCAATGTGAGAAAAACATATAGTCCATGTCCCCTCGCAGGAGGGCTGGGGGAGACGCACAACAACACTTCCTCAAGAGACGACGCTCCCCCCGACCCGGCCGCCGGTTCACCTTGTACGGTGTTCCCAGGGGACGGTGAGCCTGTCACCGCTCGCGGGAGCTGAGACATCGTGCCGGCTCCCCCATCCTTCCCACTTAGCCTTAAAAACAGACAGGCACCACACCGCGAGGAGACACGATCGATGGAGCTGATGGATGGAGCTGGCTGTCTGTGTGGAGCGAGGTGCGCGGGGGGGGGGGGGGGGGGGGGAGAGGGAGGCTGGTGTAATGAGAGCTCCTGTGAGCGATGGGGAGATTTATACCGCGGGAGGCCGGGCACGTGGGCCTCCTTCCTCCCCGCCACAGAGCTGCCGTTTTGGGCTAATGAGATCTAGAGGAGCGCCTGTCCTGGGGAGGGAGAGAGGCCTGGTCTGTCTGTCTGTCTCTGTCTGTCTCTCCATCCATCCATCCATCCACCCGTCTGTCTGTCTGTCTGTCTGTCTGTCTGTCTGTCTGTCTGTCTGTCTGTCTGTCTGTCTGTCTGTCTGTCTGTCTGTCTGTCTGTCTGTCTGTCTGTCTGTCTGTCTGTCTGTCTGTCTGTCTGTCTAACTGTCTGTCTAACTGTCTGTCCATCTGTCTGTCTGTCTGTCTGTCTGTCTGTCTGTCTAACTGTCTGTCTAACTGTCTGTCCATCTGTCTGTCTGTCTGTCTGTCTGTCTGTCTGTCTGTCTGTCTGTCTGTCTGTCTGTCTGTCTGTCTGTCTGTCTGTCTGTCTGTCTGTCTGTCTGTCTGTCTGTCGGTCTGTCTGTCTGTCAGAATTCATTAGCAACACTGAGGCAAGTCAACTGGGAATTGAAAAACAGGAGGCTTGTGCAAATGTCTCCAGAACAAAAACAAAAAAATATCCAAGCTGGTTCTTGGTTAGTGATCAGTAGGGTAGGCTTTTAAAATAAATTGCGACGGCATGCTCTGATTGGCCCCCAGTTCCTTCGACCAACATGTGACCCGACTAAAAGGGGTCATAGAGTCTTGATTCACTTGACCTCGGTGGAGCGGTGTTGTGTTGGTGGTGAAACACCACGTCCACCTTGGTTTGAGTGCAGCAGGTGTTTGATGAAATCGCTATCGATCGAGGCTCATTACACTATTTTGGCGTCAAAACACCCACCGGAGATGTGGAGAATCTAGATCCATAAGATTGGAGGCATTAAGTGCTCCTACATGCGTTGCGTAAATCCTCCATCTTTACCTTAATCTCGTCTCGAGTCTTGAGATTTTTTTTGTGCGGTGCGTCTATTTAATTTTATTTAATTTAATTTTGGCGGCGTGGCAGAGTGGTCAGCACTGCTACCTCACAGCAAGACGGTCCTGGGTTCAAACCCCAGCAGGGGGCCTTTCTGCGTGGAGTTTGCATGTTCTCCCCGTGTTCGTGTGGGTTTCCTCCAGGTACTCTGGTTTCCTCCCACACCATAAAGACATGCGTGTTAGGCAGGGACTACAGATGAAAACTTTAGCTAATTCTGGCACATTTACATTGATGTAGAAACTGAAGATGTTCATTAATGTGCACTGTCCCTGGGTAAAAAATTTATAAACTTAAACTTTTTTCGCTTTTTTTCTCTTTTTTTTCTTTTCTTTTACTTTTTTCTTTTTTCTTTTCTTTCCTTTCTTTTTTCTCTTTTCTTTTCTTTTCTCTTATTAACATTTATCTAAGTACATTTGGTTAACCTTTGTTTAATCAAATAGGTCCTGCCGTTGAGATTAAGATAAGTAGGCAGTACTACATAAAGATTGAGACAAGACATTGCTTCATATAAAACATTAAAACACAAACACAGAGGTGGCCTTAGAGGTCAGCCTTTTCAATCCACTATCAATGCCTTTATACATTTATGAGATGCCTTTATCAATTTATTGGAATAGCACTTAAGGTTATTAAGGTTAATATGCAAATGCCAATCCATAACCCATGACCTATAACTCTGGGTTGACCCCTAGGTGCCCGCCGGGTTGTGTGATCATAATCCTCTTTTTCCATTCGTGGCCATGCTCAAGCTGCTTAGGGTCATTGTGTGTGTGTGTCTGTGTTTTTGTCTGTCTGTGTGTATGTACGTGTGTGTGTCTTTGTGTGTGTGTGTGTGTGTGTGTGTGTGTGACTGTGTGTGCGTGTTTTTGTCTGTGTGTGTGTGTGTGTGTGTGTGTGTATGTACGTGTGTGTGTGTCTTTGTGTGTGTGTGTGTGTGTGTGTGACTGTGTGTGTGTGTTTTTGTCTGTGTGCTTGTGTGTGTGTGTGTGTGTGTGTGTGTGTGTGTGTGTGTGTGTGTCTGTGTGTGTGTCTGTCTGTGTGTCTGTCTGTCTGTCTGTGTGTGTGTCTGTTTTTGTCTGTGTATATGTGTGTGTGTGTGTGTGTGTGTGTGTGTGTGTGTGTGTGTGTGTGTGTGTGTGTGTGTGTGTGTGTGTGTGTGTGTGTGTGTGTGTGTGTGTGTGTGTGTGTGTGTTTTTGTCTGTGTGTATGTGTGTGTCTGTGTGTCAGTGTGTGTGTCTGTTTTTGTCTGTGTGTATGTGTGTGTATGTGTCTGTGTGTGTCTGTGTGTGTGTCTGTGTCCCAGGCACAGAGGTTTCCAAAGACTGGGCTAGATCCACAAAGAATGGATTGCACCCTTACTTACAATTCACTATGAATTGAAAATGGGGGACCCTGATGTAAACAAGTCTTTCTCTGGTCTGCATCCCCTTAACAATTGTGTGTATTGAGCCGTACTGTATTGTACCCATTCTGCAATCTGTTAATATCATTTTCCCTCAATCAATCTCTCTGCGCGGTGATTGATTGAATGAACATTTTATTAACAGATTGGTGTTAGATCTTTGAAAGAATGCAGGTTATAGCTATATAAACCTACAAATGTCTGTCCCATTGTACCAATCAATGGGATATATTGCATGTTGGCTATAACCTGCATTCTTTCAAATGTATAATTAATCAATAAAACAGATATTTAACACGGTTGGGGAATCCCAAAATCTAAGATGTCTTAAATGGCCCTAAGAGCAAATTTGTTGTCTTAAGTCCGTTGGAGAATGAGACCCATTGACCTCAGAAGGAAATCCTCTCGGCCACCATCTCAGACCTTCTTCAAAGGTTCAAGCAGCGACTTTCAAAAGGATTCTACAGTTTCCATGGAGACTGCATCGTCTCACAAAGTGGCCTAACGGTCAAATGGTCAAATGTCAGAAGAAAAGAAAACAAGAAAGACAAATTGGTCTTGGATGGAAAAGATGATCCTATTGGAGGAATACAAGACAAGAAAGAACATATTGACGAGTACATTTGATCCTCAAATAACAGCAAACTAAAAATAAATGCGGGAGGGATTTGCTACAAAAATGCATCCAAGAGGTCTTGTGAAGAGGTCCATTCAAGAGGAGATTACAGGAGGGAATCCAACAAAACTGGTCAGAACAACTGTAACTTAAAGTTAAGTTACAACTTAGCTACTTGAAGTACTGCAGGCCTAACCGTTAATTCAAGCTGCTATCATGTTGCGGTTAATATCGAGTCAGAGGTACCTTACCTGTTATTCCTTACTTTGGTTGCTAAGGTCTTTTGTGCAATGGTTCAGGACTCCTTATGTAACCAGAAATACTGAAAAGCATAAATACTTAAGTGAACATTTAAACTCATAACCCTGACCTTAACCTCACCACACTATGGACTCACCACACTATGGACTGACCCCACTATGGACTCACCACACTATGGACTGACCACACTATGGACTGACCACACTATGGACTCACCACACTATGGACTGACCACACTATGGACTGACCACACTATGGACTCACCACACTATGGACTCACCACACTATGGACTGACCACACTATGGACTCACCACACTATGGACTCACCACACTATGGACTGACCACACTATGGACTCACCACACTATGGACTCACCACACTATGGACTGACCACACTATGGACTCACCACACTATGGACTCACCACACTATGGACTCACCACACTATGGACTCACTATGGACTCACTATGGACTCACCACACTATGGACTCACCACACTATGGACTCACCACACTATGGACTCACCACACTATGGACTCACCACACTATGGACTCACTATGGACTCACCACACTATGGACTCACTATGGACTCACCACACTATGGACTCACTATGGACTCACTATGGACTCACCACACTATGGACCCACTATGGACTCACCACACTATGGACCCACTATGGACTCACCACACTATGGACTCACCACACTATGGACCCACTATGGACTCACCACACTATGGACTCACCACACTATGGGGGCGACAGTGGCTTGGGAGGTAGAGCAGTCGTCTGGCAATCCGGAGGCTCCCGGTTAGATTCCCGCTCCTCCTGGGCGGCGTGTCGATGTGTCCTTGAGCAAGACACTTAACCCCTAATTGCTCCCGATGAGCAGGACGGCACCTTGCATGGTCGCCTCCGCCCGTCGGTGTGTGAATGTGTGAGTGAATGGGTAAAAATGTGAGGAACAAATTGTAAAGCGCTTTGGATAAAAGCGCTAAATAAAAAAGCAGCCATTTACCATTTACTATGGACTCATAATTCAAAAACTAGCTAGCTGTACTGCGACGCGTTCCTCTCACATTTGCCGACCCGGTGGAGAAAACGTACACAACATTAATCAGGAATTGTACAATATCCCTGTTATTTATCACAACATTACATCTATATATCCAGCAGGCTGAGTGTCCCGCTCTCCAGACACCCCCACTCTGGGGTCACCAGGTCACCGTGTTCAACCTCTTCAGAAGGATGCTGGTCCGCCTTCAGGGCGTAGAAGTGAATACGGAAGTGACCTTGAGGACCCCGTCGGTACTAAATACCCAAGGGACTGAGTCTCTCTGTGGTCAGTCACCCCGAGGGCACCAGCATGGTGGGCATCGCTCCGATTCAACTCAAGATTCACTCACCCTCTTCTGGGAGACGGTGGTACACTTTTTTTTTTTTATCATTCTTTATGCCATTTTCTCCCCAATTTAGTTATGCCAACCGATGGGTTGCCTGTGTGTGTCCATTCTGTTTAAACCATCAGTATTCACAACAACACCTAGAATCTATTGCACACATAACAAATGGATGTAATGCATACTAGTGTTGTCAAAAATATCGAAGTATCGATACATACCGATACTGAATATTTAAAACGGTTTCGATACTCATTTCCCGAAATACCGATACTTTCTGCAGTATCGATACCAGCTGGCTTGCTCCCGCAAGTTGTTGACAGACAGACACGCTGCTGTCCTCCTCCTCCTCAGAGACCAACAGACACAAGCTGCTGCAGCCTCCTCCCCCTCACAGACGCGTCAGACCTGTCTTCAGTTTGTAAACAAAGCTATTAGCTAACGTTAGCTAGTCCGTTAGCTCCGTCCGTTAGCTCCGTTAGCTTATGCTAGCTAGCTGGCCACCTTTATAATTACTTCATGGAAACGGAGTAACGTCAAGCCGAGCCCACCCATACTACACCAGTACACGCATGAACTCGACACAACGCTACCCCGTTTCCAACGTTAGGTAGAGCCCATCCATACTACACCAGTACACGCATGAACTCGACACAACGCTACCCCGTTTCCAACGTTAGGTCGAGCCCATCCATACTACACCAGTACACGCATGAACTCGACACAACGCTACCCCGTTTCCAACGTTAGGTCGAGCCCATCCATACTACACCAGTACACGCATGAACTCGACACAACGCTACCCCGTTTCCAACGTTAGGTAGAGCCCATCCATACTACACTAGTACACGCATGAACTCGACACAACGCTACCCCGTTTCCAACGTTAGGTCGAGCCCATCCATACTACACTAGTACACGCATGAACTTGACACAACGCTACCCCGTTTCCAACGTTAGGTCAAGCCCATCCATACTACACTAGTACACGCATGAACTCGACACAACGCTACCCCGTTTCCAACGTTAGGTCGAGCCCATCCATACTACACTAGTACAAAACTAGAAAGGTGCGCTCAGTAGGTGGCAGTCACACGTTTCTTCTCTCTCACTTTATAAAACAAAGGGTTTTAAAAGTGTATTTATCTTCTCGTATAGTACCAGAGAGAAGCTGAGGAGAATCAACCAGCAACAAAAGCAAAATTTGTTAAAATAAAATAAAAAATAAAAAAAGATTATTATTATTATTATTATTATTATTATTATTTTTTTTTTTGGTATCGAAATGGTATCGAAGTATCGATACTTTTCAAGGTATCGTATCGAAGTCGAAATTCCAGTATCGTGACAACACTAATGCATACAAACACCTGTACATAGCTTGTCATGACCGTATTGTGGACATTGTGTCTGTTGCGGTACAAAACATCTCACCATCTAGTGCAGCAATGTACAAGCATACTAGAGTGCAACCAGAATGGTTTGGTTTTACCAATGATGTCTTTGCTAACATCCCAAATACACCTGATGTTGTTTTTGTTGACAGGACCAGCCACAGGGAGGTGCTAATCTTAAAAGTAGGCTGTGCCTTTGACCTGCTGTACCATGGACCAGGCTACGCAGGACAAGTATATCAAATACCAGCCATTGCTCGATGTGATCATAGATATCTATAGAACACTAGATAGCTTAAGGCGGAGTCACCAGCGTCACTGAACCATCAGGCTCGAGTCAGTCTTGAGTGAGGGTGAGTGAGCTGCACAGACAAAAATACTCATAACTCGCTGAAATATTGACGGATTTACAAACGGGTTGGTTTATTACAAGCATTATTAACGTGGCTATGATTCAAGCGGTTTGTTAAAAAAAAAAAAAACAGCCTTTAAGTAAAAAAGTAGACATGAATGTTATCAGTAGCTGAGCTGCCTCGAGCAAGATGGCCGCCCTAAGACGACGTCGCTCTACATTGGCCGGCAGCGCGGGTAAGCTATCTAGTGTTCTATATAGATATCTATCGATGTGATAACCAGCCTTGGGTACAAGTGTAGATATAGTATTACTTGTATTCGGAGGTCTTGGCCATGTATGAATTAGGTTTACATACCTATACTAGACAATGATTTATGTTTACATACCTACACTATAGACAATAATCTATGTTTACATACTAGACACTGATTTGTTTACACTCCTATACTAGACAATGATTTGTTTACACACCTATACTAGACAATGATTTGTTTACACACCTATACTAGACAATGATTTAAGTGTAAATACCTATATTAGAAACTGATTTAACACCAGCACAGCCATGGAGAAAATGACACTAATTCCCGCCGGGAACGGGTCAGAAGACCCGACAGCCTTTAGAATGGAGATGGGAGGGAGAGAAGGGAGGGAGGGTCAATGAGGGAGGGAGGGAGGGAGAATGAGAAAGGGAGGGAGAGAGGGATGGAGGGAGAGAGGAAGGGAGGGAGGGAGATGAAGTAAGAAGGATGGAGAGGGAGGTATAGAGAGAGGGAAAGAGAGGGAGAGAAGGGAGGGAGGGTCAATGAGGGAGGGAGGGAGGGAGGGAGGGAGAAGGAGAAAGGGAGGGAGAGAGGGAGGGAGGGAGAGAGGAAGGGAGGGAGGGAGATGAAGTGAGAAGGAGGGAGAGGGAGGTATAGAGAGAGGGAAAGAGAGGGAGAAAGAGAGAGGGAGAGAGAGAGAGAGAGGGAGGGAGAGGGAGGGAGAAGGAGAGAGGGAGGGAGAGAGAGGGAGGGAGGGAGAGAAAGGGAGGGGGGAGAGAAAGGGAGAGAGAGAAAGGGAGGGAGAGAGTGAAAGGGAGGGAGAGAGTGAAAGGGAGGGAGGGTCAAGGAGGGAGGGAGGTGGCCGCTCAGCAGAAATAGCTGAAATAACGTTCTAATTCCATTTTCCTGAAGTCATTTCGAAATTTCAGAAACCGTGCTGCAGATAAAACGGGTACTTTTAGGAAAAGTCATTGAGTGACAGAGCTGGAGCTCGACCGAGTGACGAGGAGACATTTATTGAAAATGCCTAGGGGGTCATGTGACCCCTTGTCGGCTGTGCTAGTGTTAAGTTTAAACTAAATACCTTTATTAGACAATGATTTGTTTACACTCCTATACTAGACAATGATTTGTTTACACACCTATACTAGACAATGATTTGTTTACACTCCTATACTAGACAATGATTTGTTTACACTCCTATACTAGACAATGATTTGTTTACACACCTATACTAGACAATGATTTGTTTACACACCTATACTAGACAATGATTTGTTTACACTCCTATACTAGACAATGATTTGTTTACATACACTCCTATACTAGACAATGATTTGTTTACACACCTATACTAGACAATGATTTGTTTACACTCCTATACTAGACAATGATTTGTTTACACTCCTATACTAGACAATGATTTGTTTACACACCTATACTAGACAATGATTTGTTTACACTCCTATACTAGACAATGATTTGTTTACACTCCTATACTAGACAATGATTTGTTTACACTCCTATACTAGACAATGATTTGTTTACACTCCTATACTAGACAATGATTTGTTTACACACCTATACTAGACAATGATTTGTTTACACTCCTATACTAGACAATGATTTGTTTACACTCCTATACTAGACAATGATTTGTTTACACTCCTATACTAGACAATGATTTGTTTACACACCTATACTAGACAATGATTTGTTTACACACCTATACTAGACAATGATTTGTTTACACACCTATACTAGACAATGATTTGTTTACACACCTATACTAGACAATGATTTGTTTACACACCTATACTAGACAATGATTTGTTTACACACCTATACTAGACAATGATTTGTTTACACTCCTATACTAGACAATGATTTGTTTACACTCCTATACTAGACAATGATTTGTTTACACTCCTATACTAGACACTGATTTGTTTACACACCTATACTAGACAATGATTTGTTTACACTCCTATACTAGAAACTGATTTGTTTACACACCTATACTAGACAACAGGTGATTTCTCCAACAGTAGCTAATGGACCATGTGCCAATGAACATCCAGTAATTACAGATGTGAGACGAACAGGAACAATAGCCCCAGGGGCCTGTGTGGCTGAGCCGCCCTCCTCTCTGCCTGTGGTTGCCATGGCGCTGCGGAGAGAGAGAGCCGGTCCCCACATCTCTGCCCGCCACTTCACAGTCCTCCTGGCGGCACTGCTATCGCTCATGCTGGCACACGTCCCCCGGGGTTAGGGAGCACAGGAGTCACATGGGATGCGATTAGAGAGAGTAACCCGATTACAAAAAAAAGGAAAAAAGTAACTGAAATCCGGTACAGTTGTTGTTATTATTATAAAGTAATCTGATTATAGATGGTGTGTTTAAGCCTTTCACTACCACACTGCAGAAGGTTAACCTTTCACTATACCACACTACAGACGGTTAACCGGCCGTTAGGAGTTAGTGTCTTGCCTTAGTTAGTGTCTCCTCCGACACGCTGCCCGGGAGGAGTGGGAATCGAACCACGGTCGCCCCACAGCACCACCACTCTACCATCTGTAGAGACAGAGAGAGAGAACCTGAATAGAATAGAATAGTATAGAGATACTATAATCACCCCGAGGGAAATTTGACACTACTAATCGCTCACAGTAAACATTTAGGTAGACAGAACAATTAGTCACGAATAAGAATAAAAAAAGAATAAGCCTAAGAATGAAGAATAAAATAAGCCTAAGAATAAAATAATAATAATAGAATACGGTCCGGGATTTACATTTCCTATGTTATGTATATACATAATAATATAAAATATACAATAAAAATAGTCTTCAGTAAGTGTAATATTCAACAGTGTTGTTTTAAAAGTAAAAGTCCAGGAAGATAGTACTGTCACCCTGTGCTCAGTGATGCAGTGAGGCACAGTGATGTAAAGTCTGGTGGCTGTCGGAATGAAGGACTTCCTGTGCCGTTCAGTGCTGCATCAAGTTCTTATATTAAAGTATATTTAGTTTTTAAGAATTGTAAAGGATAGGCAAAAATAAGCATGTGCTTCAGCCTATTCCTTTTTTCGGTCATTGAGTTTGCATTTTGTGTGTGAGCTTGCCTTGAATATGTACATTTGTGATTTTTTCTTTTTTCTTTTCCTTTTGAAAGTCCACACATGTGTGTTTTTGATTTATCTGTAAACAAAGACCAAAAATAAAACTATTCATCATCATCATCATCATCATCATCATCATCATCATCATCATGTTAGTCTAGCACTGAACGTGCTCCTTCTGTCAGCCAAGTCTGTGTAGAGTGGGAGGGAGGGAGGGGTTGTCCCTGATGCCCTGGAGCCTCTGTAGTGTGTCTGTCACCAAGCAGACTGCTGGATGGTGGGCTGCCATGTGAGAAATCACCCTCTGCCGAGCTGGTCATAAGAGATCTAACACACAGGAGAGCTGAGGTGAGTGAGTGAGGATGGATGGAGGGATGGATGGATGGATGGATGGATGGATGGATGGATGGATGGATGGATGGATGGATGGATGGATGGATGGATGGATGGATGGATGGATGGATGGATGGATGGATGGATGGATGGATGGATGGATGGATGGATGGATGGATGGATGGATGGATGGATGGATGGATGGATGGATGGATGGATGGATGGATAGATAGATAGATAGATAGATAGATAGATAGATAGATAGATAGATAGATAGATAGATAGATAGATAGATAGATAGATAGATAGATAGATAGATAGATAGATAGATAGATAGATAGATAGATAGATAGATAGATAGATAGATAGATAGATAGATAGATAGATAGATAGATAGATAGATAGATAGATAGATAGATAGATACGGACGGACGGACGGACGGACGGACGGACGGACGGACGGACGGACGGACGGACGGACGGACGGACGGACGGACGGACGGACAGACAGACAGACAGACAGACAGACAGACAGACAGACAGACAGACAGACAGACAGACAGACAGACAGACAGACAGACAGACAGACAGACAGACAGACAGACAGACAGACAGACAGACAGACAGACAGACAGACAGACAGACAGACAGACAGACAGACAGACAGTCCTGTCCACCTCATGTGATTCTGGAAAAAAAGGAAAACATCGAACCCTATATAACAGCTCAATGCATCAAAGCTGATGAAACTCCCCGATCGCTGATACCGTCGGCACCGCGTTCCTCCTGCACCTACACTGTATACAGAGAAACCAGCGCTTCTGATAAGTCCTTCCATTCCTTATTCCGCCCCGCGCTCCATGCCATTTACGAGGCACGATGGATTCCGTTTTTTTTTGGGCGACACCTGAATGGCGCAATCTTGATGAGAAATTGCCCCGACCGCTCGACAGGTGTCTTATTACGCCAAACCCCCGTACACCCCCCCCCTCGTATAGCCTTTCTGCCAAAAATACTTTTTGTCATCATCCTCCATCCATCACTGACTGTGGTCGACCGCCTTGCCATGAGCAATTACCACTCCGATTGGGCTTAATGACACTGGGAGAGGAGGAGAGGCAATTCTGCAGGGAGAGGCTACGCGCGGAGCTAGGCGCTATTTATAGGCCTTTTGAAAAGACACCTGACGCTCCTCTTCCGTCAAAGTGGTTGAGTCCCACCGAAGGTCCCGGGATCCTGTCCTGTTACGCTGGTTCTCTCCGCCCAATTATGGGCTAGTTCTGAACCAGGAGACGTGATCATGTTTAATCATCACAGCTGTCGCCATCATCGTCTATATTTTTGTGCCACGAAAGGCACCTGTTTTCGTCAAATGGGTTTAGTGTCTATAGGTGACGGTGTTCATCATCATCATTATCATCATCATCATCATCATCATCATTACCTTCCTCATTGGGGTAAATGCACTGCGTTTATATTTTTCCTCTGACCACTCAAAGCACGTTACGGTTCGTGCCTCACATTCACCCACTACACGTTTACGTTTACAGTCACTTAGCTGCCCCTTTTATCCAAAGCGACTTACCGATTGTGGCACGAGTCAGCAGGAGGGAGGGGCACCCCACCACTGGGTACGTGGTGGTATTGTTTGTCTAGCAATTGAGTGCTTCACTCTTCTTGAGTGCATTGTAGCATAGCTTTAATTGCATTTAATTAATAAAAAAAAAAAATACATATGATACTGTATTGTACGTTATGTCATATTACATTATATAACCATATTGTAATTAATCTGCATATTATATTAAACTATATTTACACTATATACTATCATGGTACTATATTATAGTGTATATATCATGTACTATATCTCTCATATCACATTATATGTGTTGTATACACTGTTATATACTATAATATACTATATATACTATTATATACTACAGGTATACTATACTGTAATGTGTACTATATGTATGTACAGTAATGTGTACTATATGTATGTACTATGTATGTAAATGTAAAAAAAATATATATATAAATAAATAAAGAAACATAAGTCTTCAGTGGTAGGGCCAGACAAGCCTAGTGCTTCTCCCTAACCCCTTTTCGGACAATTGGACAATGCTGCAATAGCAGCTGGTAAAACTTTGCCGATTTATGGAATGATCATTGTTACCCGAAAGAAAAAATTACTGAACTTAACTGAACTGAGTGCATTGTAGTATAGACATAGTAACATAGTAGGTAGTAGTATAGGTACAGTAGCACAGTACAGTACATAGAAGATAGTAGTAGGCCTATAGACAAAGTAGCATAATACATAATAGATATATATATATATACAAAGTAGCATACTATACTTTGACAGTATTTTTCTTATTTTATTTAATTTTATATTCAAATATTAATATTATCAATAATATATTGATTGAATAAGTGTGGTTTTAGTCGACTCTGGCACATTGGGTGGGTTTCGGCTGTTCTGACTGTGGTGGGAAGTTTCGTTCCACCATTGTGGAGCGAGGACAGAGAATAGCCTGCTCTTTTCAATGACCCCCCCACACACACACACACACACACACACACACACACACACACACACACACACACACACACACACACACACACACACACACACACACACACACACACACACACACACACACACACACACAAGGGGCTCAGATAGGAGTGGGTCTGAGGCGGCCAGAAGATTGTCTAGAGATCTTGAGGGTGTGTAGTTAGAGACTGTTGACTGGAGGTGGGAGGGAGCCGTTCCCCTCGCTGTGCGGTACGCCAGGTCAAGGACCTCGAAGTGGATTTGTGCAGCGATGAGAAGCCAGTGCAGCTCTTGGAGAAGTGGGGTGATGTGGGCTGACTTTGGTAGGTTGGAGATCAGACAAGATCATTCACTTCCACACACACACCGACGGAGAAGGCAGCCATGCAGGGCGCCTTGCTCAAGGACACTTCAACACGAAGTCAGGTGGAGCCGGGATCGAACTGGGAACCTTCTGATTACCTGACGACCGCCCTATACCTCCTGAGCCATATTCATTAACCGTCATCCTCATCTTCCTCATCATTATCACTATTAACAATGATTAATAGTGATTAAACTAGAAAGGTGCGCTCAGTAGAGCACACACCTCCACCAGGGGGCAGCCACACATTTCTTTTCTAGTAGCCTAGATGTTCGGTGGGGCTTAACCTCTTTAGCCCGAGCGGTCCGTCGGCGGACCGCAAATGGCATCACGCCATAAATCCATCTCTACAGACTGTATGAATTAATGTTGCGTTTTCTTTCTTCAAATGGTGTTATTCACCGCCAAAGAGAAAATAAATGAAAAAACTAAATAGAATTGATATTCTCCTTTGGTTCATTACAATTTACTCAAGCCTAGTAACAGACACAATATGTCTGACACTGGGGATATATTCCCTGAGATCCATAGATGTCCCTAGAATCAGATACCAAGAACATGCAAATGGACCTTGTATGTAGAAGTGGAGCAATCTTCCATTTACTCAGATATGTATTTTTAGGCAGATGTTCAGAAAATAAGGCTAGGGCTTAAAGGGGAACTCCAACATTTTGGGAAATTAGCTTATTTAACATCTTCCCTGGAGTTAGACAAGAAGATACATACCTTTTTTGTCTCTGTGCGTGCATTTTAGCTTTGAGAATAGACGCTCCGTTAGCATAGCTTAGCTTCATCACTGGAAGTGGGGGAGGGTTAGAGCCTTACAGTGCCTTACAGTGTATTGCAAGGTCTGACATTGACCAAACTTGATATGCATGACCTTGGTGGGCTCTAGGTCAACTCCTGAAAAGGGGGTCAATGTCAGACCTTGCAATCAAAAGTTAGGGGGCGCACTGAAATTATGGCAAGGGTTATTAGCCCCGTAACTTTTGATTGCAAGGTCTGACATTGACCCCCTTTTCAGGAGTTGACCTAGAGCCCACCAAGGTCATGCATATCAAGTTTGGTCAATGTCAGACCTTGCAATACACTGTAAGGCACTGTAAGGCTCTAACCCTCCCCCACTTCCAGTGATGAAGCTAAGCTATGCTAACGGAGCGTCTATTCCCAAAGCTAAAATGCACGCACAGAGACAAAAAAGGTATGCATCTTCTTGTCTAACTCCAGGGAAGATGTTAAATAAGCTAATTTCCCAAAATGTTGGAGTTCCCCTTTAAGAGGTTAAGTATAAGATCTATTACACTATTACATACTATTACACTATTTGTAATGATTGGACAAATGTTTGATCTATAGTCTGATTTGTGTTATGCCACGTCTATTTATTTTCATTTGTACCGCCCCCCTAGTAGTCTATTTGAATGAAACCTTCAGAGTATGTTTCAGGTACTTATGTGGACATAGCCTGCATGTGTTGCGAATGATTGGCCCAACGGTTGTTAACTTGTTAACTTAACTGGTGTATATTATGTGCTGAGCAACACCCCTTTTTAAGTTCATTGGTCAATATCTTCAAAACACAATAAGTTATCAAAAAGCTTCAAACAACTGTTGATAAGCTTGTTCCAGTAATGATCGACAGATCCACAATCGTACCTACTCGTTTTGAGGGAGATCGAAACATTTAAAATGGTGTAACTTTTGGGTCCTTGAGGCCCATTTGTAACGGGAGGATAGATGGATGTCTGCACCAAGTCTCATGTAAATCTGACTCACAGCGTAGGAGTAATGACCTTTCAAAGTTACAAATGTTGACCTTTAATTATCAGGCCAATATTAAACCGGGCGTAATATTCCAGGTGTCACGTCCTGCTCTGCTGTCAGCCTGTGTGGCAAGTTTCATCCACCATGGCCTTGTATAGTGGGTGAGATTGGCTCTGGATAGATGCACAGACCCACAGAAACCACGCCACCAAACCGTGTAACCTCCCATGAGATAATGAGGAGGAAGAGGAGGATGATCACCTTCATCATCATCATCATCATCATCACCACCAATGTCATCATAATTGTTATTATCATCATAATTAACATGTTTTTGTATTGCTCTGTTTTTGTATTTTATTAGTTTTATGTTTGGGGACTGAGGAGATACTGTAGCATATCTTGCTAAATCCTGTGTATTTACAGTGCATTATATATGTATTGTCCATTAATACATGTTGTCCCTTCCAAATAAACGAATAAATGAATTATCATCATCATCTCTATCACCACTATCATCATCATCATTATCATTATCATCACCATCACCATCACTTCTACCATCGCCATCATCATCATCATCATCATCATCACCACTATCATCATCATCATCATCATCATCATCATCATCATCATGGTCATCATCATCTGGCTGTTTCAATGAAAGGTTACTGGTCCCGTCTGTGTCACGTAAGATTAATAACCCTATAGGTCACATCAATCCCATTCACACTCCACTGTATAATAACATGCACAGAAGACTCTCAAAATATGTTTGCTTTACTCCACTCCAGAAATGTATTGAGTGCTGTTCCACCACACTTCACAATTATGCCACATCAATGTGGAACGCCCTACCCACAGCCTAAAAAAATTTGAATCCCAACCCACCTTCAAAACCGCTCTCAAAGAGCACCTTCGGGAGGCTGCAATTCTAAACTGGCCCCTGTAAATGTCTGAACCCCCCTCCCACCCACCCACCCCCTCCTAATGTACAGTTTCCTCCCCCTCAAATGTATATATTAGCTGCTAGGATCTCTGTTTAACAGTACTGTATATTTGCATATCTTGTATGTCACAAATGTAACAGTACTGTATATGTATGTCATGAATGTCGTAAATGTCATGGTTAGATTAGATTAGATTATTAGATTAGATTTGTATATCTGTTTATCTGTATGTTGTGTATGTCATAAATGTCACTATGAATTGAAAATGGGGGACCCTGATGTAAACAAGACGAAAGTCTTTCTCTGGTCTGCATCCCCTTAACAATTGTGTGTATTGAGTTGTACTGTACTGTACTGTACCCATTCTGCAATCTGTTAATAAAAAATCAATCAATCTCCACGCGGAGTGCTGTTATGCTAAACGTTAAGGATGTTCCACCACGCCACGCTGAGTGCTGTTATGCTAACGTTAAGGATGTTCCACCACTCCGCGCGGAGTGCTGTTATGCTAACGTTAAGGATGTTCCACCACGCTGCGCGGAGTGCTGTTATGCTAACGTAGAGGACGTTCCACCACTCCGTGCGGAGTGCTGTTATGCTAACGTAGAGGACGTTCCACCACTCCGCGCGGAGTGCTGTTATGCTAAACGTTAAGGATGTTCCACCACTCCGCGTGGACTCCTGTTATGCTAACGTAGAGGACGTTCCACCACGCCGCGTGGAGTGCTGTTATGCTAACGTAGAGGATGTTCCACCACGCCGCGGGGAGTGCTGTTATGCTAACGTAGAGGACGTTCCACCACGCCGTGCGGAGTGCTGTTATGCTAACGTAGAGGATGTTCCACCACGCCGCGCGGAGTGCTGTTATGCTAACGTAGAGGACGTTCCACCACGCCACGCGGAGTCATGTCTGTGTCACGTCATCCGTCTTCGTTCGTCGCGGCTCACTCAAACATGGTGGCACATGACAGCGTAATCCTGTTCTGATTGATATCTCCATTGGCACGCTCACTCAGGGCTAATAGAAATGAATGACAGGCACACACACACACCCACCAAGCTCTCAGGCTCTCTCGCCATGCTACGTTGGCTTCTATCTGTAGAGAGTCCCACAGGAACACAGACTTTACAAAGAGTACTTTTCACACGAATACCTTCAGTCCTAATACACACTTTGGCATCAACGTCACAGTACTATTCATAAGACCACAATGGCTCAAAATACACACTTTGGCAGTGATGTACAGTACTTTTAGATGTATTGTCATGTAAGTACAGTACAACTAAAACGTTTGGAATCCAACCAGAGTGCAAATGTAACAGTAAAGTGCAATAGTAATATACAATGTAGCCTACAGGTGATTAAACTGGATACAAATATACACAACAGCAAAAAGACAGAGCTCATGGTTGTGGCCCCCAAGGCACTGCTCGGGAAGGTTGGAGATCTCCTCCTCCACGTTGACGGCTGTTCCATCTCCCCGTCTCTCGAAGTCCGTAACCTGGGCGTCACCCTTGACTCCACACTTTCATTTCACTCCCACATCAAATCTGTCACCAAGTCTGCCTTCTACCACCTCAGGAACATCTCCCGTCTCCGACCCTCACTCTCAGACTCTGTGGCTGAGACCCTGATCCACTCATTTGTCACCTCCCGGTTGGACTACTGTAATGGAGTCCTGTTCGGGGTACCCAGCAAAGCCCTGGACAGGCTCCAGTATGTCCAGAACTCAGCTGCCAGGGTTCTCACTCACACCAAGCCCTGGCAGCACATCACCCCCACCTTCATCCATCTCCACTGGCTTCCAGTCAAGTTCCGCATCACCTTCAAACTCCTGCTCCTCACCTACAAATCCCTCCATGCCCTCGCCCCCCGGTACCTGTCTGATCTCCTCCACCAGTACACTCCATCCCGGAACCTACGATCCTTTGATCTAGGTCTCCTCTCCATCCCTCGCACAGGTTACGGACTTTTGGGGACAGAGCCTTCAGCGTGGCGTCCCCTCTGGAACTCTCTCCCCCCTGAAATCCGCAACGCCCCAACCCTGGACACCTTCAAATCCGCTCTAAAAACACACCTCTTCACCAAGGCTTTCCCCATCAGTTAGTTTTAGATTAAATTAGGTCCATTATCCCCTACTTTCCCTCATCCCCTCTTCCCCCCCCCCCCCCTACTTTCCTTGCCCTATTTTTTGTCCTGATTGTAAAGCGACCTTGGGTTCTATGAAAGGCGCTATATAAATTTGATCTATTATTATTATTATTATTATTATTATTATTATAAGTTAGTACTACTGAGTGATAGTGCTAATCAGAGGTATGTACAGAGTTGTAGTTAATGATTGTAGTTAGTGATACAGCTATGAAGACACTATGGTAGTAAGTCGTACTGGCCAGCAGCATAACTAGTACGAGGAGTAAGGGATATATCACAAGGCTACAACCAGACTTTATTTCAGACTTCCTGACGGATTTAGGATATTGTGGGTCACGGTGAAATATCTACCGTGATGATGAAGAGGTTAATCATTTAACATGGAATCATATCCATTATTGCCGCCTGTACCTGTACCTACTAGAGATTATGAGTAATCCACCTATGGAGGGAGTTCTCCTATGGTTTGCTAAACGCTATGGTGAACTGCAACAGATTATGACCTATTCATAGTCATACCTCTGCATATGCCTTACATGAAAACAACAGATACATATAACGCAGGGACTGTCTGTGGCTGTGTCTGTCATGCTACGTTAGCTTCTGTTAGCTAAAACCTCTACAGATAGCTATAGCTAACAGCTCATCTTCCACAGGAACATGTTTGCAGTTACAGTCAGTCCTAAATAGACACTTTGGTATCAATAATGCACTGTACTTTTCACAAGACCACGATGGCTCAGAATACACTCAAATACATTCACCGTAACACTCACTTTAGACACTTGAACCACTTTATCACTACACCATATTTGATCTATTTATTTATTTAGAGATTTGCACTACATCCATACCTCATTTTTGCTTTTTGCATTTTCTTTTTAAAGTTTTTGTACCTCATTGTCTGCATTTTTGTACCTCATTGTCTGAATTTTTACTTCATTGTACTCTCATTGTAGTTAGGTTGTACTTTAGTCTGTATATTGTATATTATATATTGTATATTTGTATAGTGTTGGGACTTTATTCCTCTTTTACTTACTTTTTTTTCACTGTATGAAGCACAATCTAAGGGGCTCATACAGAACCAAGCATTGGGTGGTGTCTGTTGTTGCTGTTGTCTATTGTTTTGTGGTGGTTGTTGTGCTGTTTTGTGGTTGTCTTGTATTGTATAGGTTGTATGGTTTGAAATGAACAAATGAAACTGATACTGATACTTGTTTAGTTTAAGAATAGGGGGCAGGTAACCATAAGATTTATTCTTCTTCCTGCTCCTTTTGCCCATGGTAGAACTGTATTTATGATTTTGTATGAAAACTGTATGATTGTATTGCTTCCATGTGGCAAATAAAAACTCTGAAAAAAGCATTTCACTGTTATACATGTACTTTATACGTGACAAATAAAAGCTAACTTGAACTTGAAAACTTGATGTACAGTACCTTTCACAAGGGTTTACAGCCACTCAGTACTAATTTAGCAGTTATATACAGAACTTCTCATAAGACTACAGTCTTATAAATACAAAGATTCATAATTAAATACAGTATACTTTTTCCAAACGACAGTAATTTAAAATAAGGAGATTCCTAGTTAACTACAGTATACCTTCTACAAGACTACAGTCGTTCAAAATACGTAGATTCATAGTTAAATACAGTATACTTTTCACGTAGATTCATAGTTACTTTTTACAAGACTACTCACTTAAAATACATACTTTTACAATACAGTTACGAGAGAACTACGGTCTCTTATAGTCACATATAGTTACAATACTACATTTGCTCAAAATACACACATTGACCATTACATATAATAGCTTTCACAAAACTACAGTTGCTCTAAATACACAAAATGGATGTCTGAAGTAAAGAAAAAAATACTGATGATTACAACAAAAACACAGTCATATAATAAAATGTCCAGATTGCCTGACTGATAAATTCAGTAATGATATTGTCCCAGCCTCTATAATAATAATAATAATAACTTTATTTGTATAGCAAATAATACCCTAATGTAAGACAGTCATTGTGAGATTAAAGGTTCAAAATTCTACTCATCACCTTTAAAGCCCTCAACAACCTGGCCCCCTCCTATATCTCTCTGACCTCCTTCCCCGTCACCACGCCTACCCGCTGCCTCAGGTCTGCAGATGCTAACCTCCTTCCAACCCATCAGGACTAAGCTCCGGACCTGGGGGGGGACACGACAGGGCCTTCGCTGCAGCTGCCCCCACCCTCTGGAACGCCCTGCCTGCCCAACCACATCCGTCATGCAGACACCCTCTCATCATTTAAAAAAGCCCTAAAAACCCACCTTTTTACCCTTTCCGTCAAGCCTTGAACTCCTTCCTCTCCCACCTTTTATAATATATCTTTTATTTTTTTTTTACTAAAACTGTATTGTTTATTTTGCTCTGTAAAGTGTTTTTGAGCATTCGGAAAAGCTCTATACAAAATTGATGTATTATTATTATTATGAGTAATCCACCTATGGAGGGAGATTTTAGTGTTTCGCTAAACGCTACGGTAAGCTTGCGACAGATTGTGACCTATTCATAATATACCCCCGTACATGCCTTACATAAAAACAACAGATACACAGACATAACACTGTCTGTGTTCGATTTAGGACAATTACATCCGCAGACACAATACAATAATCAGAAGAGCACAGATCCCGGAGATTTAATCGAATGTTTTTTGACTGCACGTGTAAATCAATGTCACCCTCAGAACTATGGATTTATGTTTGACCGTGAAAACCGTAGCAGATAAGCAGACTTTTCCAATTTGCTCAGAGGACCAGTGATATTGTCTTTCACAAGGTTTCAGCCCAATTAATCACCATGCCAATTACACGTCAAATTACACCACACCCTCCCTGGGATCAGCTACCAGCCACTGTTACGTGGGCAAGGCCGTAGGTTTGGTTTCAAGTTACATGGGGGGGGGGGGGGGGGGGGGGGGGGGGGGGGGGGGGGGGGGGGGGGGGGGGGCACTCGGAGTGTGGGGTCTGGTGGTCCTCCCCCAAGAATTATTTTGCAACACTTAATTTCCTGCATTCTGATGTACTTTTATAAAATGTTACCTTTATTTAACCAGGCAAATCAGACAAATTCTTATTTACAATGATGGCAAGAGACAACGCCTCTTGAAGGGAGGGGGGGGGGGGGGGGGGGTTGGGGTGGGCTTAAAGGGAATTCAGGATTAAACATTTCCGACATACAATATATGTGTTATTTACAATATAAATATACATACAACAAGCAATAATAGCAGTGAGAGGGGCACCATGACAGACAGGGGGGGGGGGGGTGGGGGGGTTGGGGATGTTACTGGGTTGAGAAACAGTTGCAGGAATCAGTGAGAATGTTCATCAGAGTGCTTGAATGTTGATTTAGGCATAAAGGTGAGAAGTTTGAGAGATTTTTGTAGGTTGTTCCCTGGCAGAAGCAGCCCTGTCCTTTTATGAGAGGCACGTCTGCATGGTTGAGATGGTACGGTCCTGTAGGGGGTGTCTGTCTGATGGTATGGTCCTGTAGGTAGGGGGTGTCTGTCTGATAGTACGGTCCTGTAGGGGGTGTCTGTCTGATGGTATGGTCCTGTAGGGGGTGTCTGTCTGATGGTACGGTCCTGTAGGGGTGTCTGTCTGATGGTACGGTCCTGTAGGGGAGTCTGTCTGATGGTACGGTCCTGTAGGGGTGTCTGTCTGATGGTACGGTCCTGTAGGGGGTGTCTGTCTGATGGTACGGTCCTGTAGGGGGTGTCTGTCTGATGGTACGGTCCTGTAGGGGTGTCTGTCTGATGGTACGGTCCTGTAGGGGAGTCTGTCTGATGGTACGGTCCTGTAGGGGGTGTCTGTCTGATGGTACGGTCCTGTAGGGGGTGTCTGTCTGATGGTACGGTCCTGTAGGGGGTGTCTGTCTGATGGTACGGTCCTGTAGGGGGTGTCTGTCTGATGGTACGGTCCTGTAGGGGTGTCTGTCTGATGGTACGGTCCTGTAGGGGGTGTCTGTCTGATGGTACGGTCCTGTAGGGGGTGTCTGTCTGATGGTACGGTCCTGTAGGGGGTGTCTGTCTGATGGTACGGCCCTGTAGTGTCTGAAATTGTTTATTAATATATAGTTACAGGTATATATAAATGTTTTGACACCCTTATTTTGAACCCTTATGGGGAGGGGGTTGTCGTTCATATTAGCTATATATTTTTAGGGGGACAAATTTACCTCTTCTCCATATTGAGGGGGACATGTACAAACTATCATACCTTGTTCTTATAGAGACTGCTACCTTATCATTTCACGGTGCTGTAATTAACACAACACAAGGATTCAATATCCCAGATGCCATCACTGGTGGCCATATTCAAACTCATGCACTCTCAATAACTGTCAAACTAAAGGAATGTGTGCAAAACAGTTTAGCGTTTTTGGGCGTTTGTGAGATGATGTGCAAAATAAATCAGCATTTTGGTTTAAGCTTGCACTTAATGTGATTTTGTGTGTCTGCTCATGTGATAATTCAGGCATGTTTTAGCCTAAATGGTAAATGGCTGCATTTATATAGCGCTTGTATTCAAAGCGCTTTAGAAGGCTCTATACAACAAGAGGTGCAAATCCAGAGCCTGCAGGATAATGAAAGACCCCCACCACCCCAATAACAGCCTGTTCCAGCTGCTGAGGTCAGGCAGACGCCTGCGAACCCCAGCTACTAGGACGGAGAGGCTTAGGCTAAGCTTCTTCCCCCAGGCCATCAGAGCCTTGAACAATGAACATTGAGAGACACAGAAACTGAACTATCCACACACAAGCACACACAAGCACATACACGACACGCACGCTGAGCACGCTCACACACTAGCAGCCACTTTAACACTCACGCCGCACACACGCACACTTATGGCCAAGAGGAAAGGCCACTTTAAAGTAGTATAACATCAGGAACAGTGTATTGCACTACTAAAGCTACCTAGCATGTCCTATATGCTCTGTAAATACTAATGTACAGATACCGAGATGGCACACCATGTACCTGTTTATTGCACTGTTTTATTGGATTCTATTAATATGTTGTACCACTGTATTTCTATTGGATTCTATTATATGTTGTACCACTGTATTGCACATCGTCGCGGGCAAGACCAGCCGCATTTCATTGTATACCTGTATGCCGTGACAATTAAAACTCTTGACTTGACTTGACTTGACTTGACTTAGATTTTGTTCCTCACTCACTACCCATTCACCCACACATTCACACACCGACGGCGGAGGCAACCATGCAAGGTGCCAACCTGCTCATCGGGAGCAATTAGGGGTTAAGTGTCTTGCTCAAGGGATACATAGTGTACAGTACTAGTAATAGTGCAGTACTGTAGATATAGTAGCCATGCTATGATAGGTTCAGGTGACAGGTGCATTATTGTAGCACTTAGTATAAGGCCTCTGGCCAGAGTATAGTTACAGCAAATATAGCTATATAAGCAACGTTGCATTCAGATAAAGCAGCCTAGCTAAAAAGAAGTATACTGTTTGTGGTGTAAAGTATTTTTTGTAGAATTTTATAATACTGTCAAACAGCATCCTGTCTAGGAAAAAGGGACCTGCTTGGTACTGCACTTTGTTTCCATTTGTTTGTTTTGGTCTGGTTTGAAGTTGAGTGGGGATAGGGGAGGGTTGACCAAAACAAAAAATGTAAACCAAGTGCAATACCAAGCGGTAAGAGCCCTTCTGCCTAGAGGTCACTGTTTGCCGACATTACAGATTCTACCTTTAAGGCGAGACAGCACCCCCAAAATCGCCTTTTTGCTTTTTTTCGACGACTATTGAGATTTTGTTATATTTTGCTTCGTAAACATGTCTTCTATGAAACTAGTAACAATAAAACGTCAATAACACACATTTTGTTGTTTATTTGACTTCATTTTGCCTGATTGCATCCATGTGCACATATTTAATGGCGAAGTGCCTCATTTGCATATATAAACATAGAATTCAGAAAACTTGCAATATATTTTTTCTTAGTTTATATGTACATAACAAACTGGGAAAGTTTCATAGTGATATCTATTCCAAATAATTTTTTTTTGCCTATCGGACTAGGATAGTCTTGGGTGACTACATTTGGGAGAGGCCCCTCGGCCCACACCTGCACCCCGGCAAGATCGTTACCCAGGATGATGTCCACACCATCAACAGGCAACTCAGCGCGCACACCTATTTGCACATCACCATTCCCCAAACCTGAAACAAGAGAAATTATTTTAGCAGACGGTACCGATGGCGATACCACTTGTGTGAGGGAATTGGCCAGAAGAGCAGGTTTGACCTTGACAAACCTTGGACGAGGAGAAAAAATAAGGTCTAGCTCCCTAAATCTGCAGCTCTACTTTGGCAAGCTTAATCTCCTCTAAAGCCAACTCTCATCTGTGCTTTACCTCTTCTAAAGCCAATTCTCGCCTCTGCTTTAGGTCTTCTAACGCCAACGCTTGTTCCCCCCTTTTTCAACTCTCGTCTCTCCTCTATAAGCAGAAGTTCTTTCTGTTGGTCAAAACTGAATGCCATAGTGCACTATTGGCTTACAAACAAACAAAACTAAACTTATGTTGGGACCATGAAGCGGGAATACCAAGGACAAGACAGTCTGATCAAATGAAACCTCCCCCCCTGACTAACTACAGAGCCTAACTAACTACCTCAAACCCTAATCTTCGTGCCACTACATGCAGGGGGTACTTATACACTAAAACTCTCTGGGTGGAAGAAGTACCTGTTATACAGCCACTACTCTATGCCAGAGATGTGCTCCCGAGAGGACACAAGCGCCGACACAAGTGCCTGGCTCTACCCACGTTTGTAGCCGCCTAAAGGTCACACCAAGACAAGCCCCCCTATTGGGAACCTGCCATCTTTGCCTAACCGGGGATTCATGGTTCCCAAAACACACAGACTGTATTGACAGAGAGTGTCAATAAGGTATCAAACTTCAAAGCCTCAACACGAGCAATAACAGACTGAAACCAAACAAATGAACAAATCTCTTGACAAAGAAATCTGCACAAAAACAAACTGCTACTTTCCCCAAATCCCAAACAAACAAACACCCCAAGAACAAAGACCAAATCACATGTTACTCCCCAACACTGGCATACAAATAATTAGGCTACAAACTATTTCTAGCCAACAGGCTACAAATACTAGCTCCAAACCCTCAGGTCACAGCCACTAGTTCAATTAATTAGCCTAATTATTTTGTTTCCCAAATTTAGCCCTTCTATACTCAGACAGAGCCCAAACAAATTGTCCCAACAGGAACTCCAATACAAATGCCAGTCAAATCACAAATTACAAATGCTAGCCAAATTACCAAGCACAAATACTAATTTAACCACACTAGGCCAAATTACAAACAAAGTCAATTTCAAATTTCTACAAAAAGGTCCTACAAATGGCACGAGCCCCCAATTGTCACAAACAAAGTGCCATAGTCAAAGGATTCCCAGTTGAGTGTTGCTACAACCTGTCCTGGGAGGTGGGAAAGCAGACAGAAGGGATTAGACAGGGGAACATATATACTGGTGCTGCAGGCAGCTCTCTGCACTGCACAGGTGCTACAAATTGGGGTAACTGTAGCAGGTATATAAAATATACTAATGTTGTATTCCACAAAGAATCCCTCCCTAACGTTTTATTTTATTTGTTTATTATTATCTTTTACTCTTATAGTCTTTTATTTTGAAGCCGTCGTCACTTCCTGCCGAAGTGACGTTTTTCCCCTTGCACCTCCCCTCTCGCGCCAGACTATCTGGAATGCTGACAGGGGTAAGACGTGCTTTCAGTGTCTGTAAATATATCAGGTCTAAAAGAACGCACTATTGTAAATAAGTTGCCGGGCAATGAACCGGATTTGTATATAGTGGTAACTGTGTTAATGTGAACAATTCTGCACTTTCTGTAATGTGGTTTAGCTGTGGTGGCGAACTATTGTACGACACATGCTGACTGAGTTTGTGGTTATGGTCTGAGCAATGTGTGTTAGGCCTCGTTTCTCACAGCGTGACATTTCTCCCCCACTGTAGCCTAAGCAAGTTATTGACGCCATCTGCTGGCCAAGTGTTGACATGTACCTGTGGGATGTTTCAACAGGTAATTGGAGATATCTTATTGGTTATTTTGTATTATTTCATTGTGTATTTTATTATTATTGTGATATTTCAATGTATCATTCAAAGAGACTATCTGGAATGCTGACAGGGCCTATGCAAGCTGTTGACGCCATCTGCTGGCCAAGTGTGTTGATATGTGCCCTGTTTGAATGTCTTCAACAGAATTAAATACTGAAATGGATCACAACTGTCTCATCACTTCCCATGCACGACGACGACTTTAAAGAGGGTGGACTTAGACCAGTTACAGTGGTGCCGTGACCCGGATGACGCAAGTACCAACACCAGTTGGTCACCGGGAGGTCGTCGAACAGAACTACAAAAGAACAAAAGAAAGATGCTGTGATCACTAAAGAATATTTTTTTTTGCAATGAGGGTCAAGGCCAGCTTGATCATCGGAGGTCGGAGGAAGAGGAGGAAGAAGAAGAAAAAAAAGAAAGTTCCCTTGGGAGGTTTGTGTCGAAGTGACTGTGTCACGGTTGAGAGGACATCGTGTTCTTTCTAAGAAGAAGAGAGAAGAGGACATCGTGTTCTTTCTAAAAAAGGAGGACACCGTGTTCTTTCTAAAAAAGGAGGACATCGTGTTCTTTCTAGAAAAGAGGACATCGTGTTCTTTTTGAAAAAAGAGGACAGTTGAGTTGTTGAAAAGGACTGGTGGTCAGTTTTTGTTTTTCTGTTTTGTTAAAGGTGCTGAAGCATTTGGGGAATTTTTTTTTGTGATTAATGGAATATGTATAATTTCTTTCCCTTCTTTCCTGATGGCTCGTTTTGTAGTGAGAGAAGGAAGATGGATCCCTATGTCGTAGAGGGGAGTTCATAATTTTTTTTGATATTGGTTTATATACTTGTACATAGTATAATTGGGAATATGGTTATATGGCAGTGAGCAGAGCCTGGAATTTTATTGTCGAATCACTGGAACTCTCTGCTTTGGTGCAGAGCTGGTGCCCTACAGTATACAGAGTCGGGAACTCTCTGTCATGTCACAGGGATTCTGTGCTTTGTGCAGAGGCCAATTATTTTTTTTGATTTCACGCTCCTTGATTTCCACGTCCTGTGTTTGTATCTTACGTGTTTAGGTTGCAGGGCAGTGTACTGTAGCGGCTGCAGTTAGCTCACACCGTAGAAACCGACGTTGTCTAGGTCAATGGGCAGTATACTGTAGTTGCTGTAGTCAGTGCATATTTGTTTAGTCTGTGTACACTTTAGTCTTGCAATGTGTCACTGTAAGTAGTGTTACTGCATGTGCTCACAGGTAGGATATGGGACTTGAGTAGGCCGGGTAGGTTTGGTGTATAAGGCACCAAGCGATTCTAGGAGGAACATAGGACTGTACACCCTTTTGTTTTCTCTGAACCTGTTTGACAGGTAGCTTCTAGCTGATTCTGAAGATACGTTTCTTCGTGTAAACCCGTGCCGGTTCTGACGTGTGTTGGAGGTCCCTGTTAGTGTGTCATGTCCTGTAGGTTCGGGATTTTAGCGGAATTCAGGGGGGGAGTATGTAGCAGGTATATAAAATATACTAATGTTGTATTCCACAAAGAATCCCTCCCTAACGTTTTATTTTATTTGTTTATTATTATCTTTTACTCTTATAGTCTTTTATTTTGAAGCCGTCGTCACTTCCTGCCGAAGTGACGTTTTTCCCCTTGCACCTCCCCTCTCGCGCCAGACTATCTGGAATGCTGACAGGGGTAAGACGTGCTTTCAGTGTCTGTAAATATATCAGGTCTAAAAGAACGCACTATTGTAAATAAGTTGCCGGGCAATGAACCGGATTTGTATATAGTGGTAACTGTGTTAATGTGAACAATTCTGCACTTTCTGTAATGTGGTTTAGCTGTGGTGGCGAACTATTGTACGACACATGCTGACTGAGTTTGTGGTTATGGTCTGAGCAATGTGTGTTAGGCCTCGTTTCTCACAGCGTGACATTTCTCCCCCACTGTAGCCTAAGCAAGTTATTGACGCCATCTGCTGGCCAAGTGTTGACATGTACCTGTGGGATGTTTCAACAGGTAATTGGAGATATCTTATTGGTTATTTTGTATTATTTCATTGTGTATTTTATTATTATTGTGATATTTCAATGTATCATTCAAAGAGACTATCTGGAATGCTGACAGGGCCTATGCAAGCTGTTGACGCCATCTGCTGGCCAAGTGTGTTGATATGTGCCCTGTTTGAATGTCTTCAACAGAATTAAATACTGAAATGGATCACAACTGTCTCATCACTTCCCATGCACGACGACGACTTTAAAGAGGGTGGACTTAGACCAGTTACATAACGACGACCTACCCACTCTACCATGCTCTTTGAGTCAGAAGACTCCCCATTGCAGGTAAAGTGGGGGTCGTCACAATACGGATATACAAGGTAACAATAGTATCTAGGGTACATAAGAACATTAAATTTTTTAAATAAAAATAGAGCTAAGGACAACAACAAAGGGGAAAAAAAGAAAGCATAGGAAAACTGAGGGAGATGTAGAGTGGATCCATCACGCCTGTGTTAGTCAGAACCGGTTTGAGGAAGAATAGCCACTGCTGTCGACGCTGTTAGCCACATCAAGGACAGCACAGGGAGGATCACACCACCTTGACAGGCCCCACGGGGCGGGATTAGTACTTCTACTCATTTACTTTCGACTCTGTTGTGAAGCAAACATGCAACATTGCTCACCACTACATCCATGAAAGAACCAGCACTTCTATGTCGCTCTGATGTGATTTTTTTTTAAAAAAGAAAACAGGATCACTTCATGAAAATGATAAAAAAAAAATTACTTAAATGTATAATTTGTTATACTGTCAAACTAACAGCAACCTCAAGGCTTGGTACCGCACTTTGTTTAAACTTAGTGTATGACATAAATCAGCCTGAGAGAATAACATATTTTCCAGTCGGTCCCGGGTTGGGTCTTTGTACCGCTCACTTCAGAGGGCTCCACGGTGCAGAGGGAAGGATGTCGTGCCTCTGAACCAGATGGTGTCGCTTGTCTCGCGGTGAACAGAAGACCGCCACACGGCACATCAGCAGCAGATGTGTGTCATGGCTGGAAAGCTCTTTTTATTTATTTTTTGCCATGAGTAAAGAGCAGCAACGTGATTACCCTGGGTATTGTTTTTATTGATTTTATTTTTCCGGAAGGCTTAGAGGTAGACAGAACACAGCACGGAAGGTTCTGGAGGGATTTGATCCGATACGCCTGCACGCTTTTTACAGTATGTGGTCACGGAAGCCCGTGGGGGGGGGGGCGGCGCTTGGCCACTGCGACTATCTCTGAAGGACGTTTCTTTTTTTTACCTCTTTGAGTCAAAGATCTGATCTTTTAACCTGTTAAGCCCTAGGGTCCCCCTGCTGTTTTCTCAGAAATCGATCAATACAGACCGTATTAATTAATGCTGTGTTTCTTTTTCAAATGTAGCCAAGAGTAAAGACCCTAACCCTATCAAAACAGCAGTCAAAGCGTATATTTTCAGCACTACATTTGTTTACCGGTGTTTTTATTTTTTATATATATCTGTTTATTGTTTTTTTTTTAAGTGCAACCAACATTTACAAATTATATGTACGTGAAAATGTTCTATTTGAAACACAAAACAGAATACAAAGGACAGCAGACATCAAGACAAAGTGACAGGCAGACAAACAAAAACTGTTTCAGAGAGAGATTATAGTAATGGTAATAAGAAATATATAAAAAAAATACAAATACATTGAACATTTTCGGAAAATACGAATTTCGCGGAATAATGTGAATTCAATCGTTCTTTTATCAGAAAAACGCATCATCTTCCCTTTATTTATTTGCTTCGATTTTTTTGTACACTTGATATCAAGAAGTTGCTGAATGAGCTCAGTGAGCGAAATTCCTCCGACCTCAAATCAAATCAAATCAAATTTATTTGTAAGGCCCGACAACACACATTAATGTCCCCATGGGCCGGACATGTCTTCTTTAAACAAGTCAAGAAGAAACATCACAATGAGTCAAGAACAAAACAAGAACACCATAGAGTCCAATTTTTTTTTTAAATAAATGCAAAATAAATGCAACACTCCCAGACGACATACCCCACGCGAAGGTAAGGACAAACTCACTAAAACCTAGCCATAGGAAAAAATGCACCACAGGCAATGTGGAGGAGAGAAACCTTAGAAGGGCCATTCAAGGGGGGATCTCGGTGATAGTAGTGTTGCAGTAAAACAGGCGAACAATGTTAGCATGGTGTTATTCACCGTGAAAGATACAAAGAAATATTATGATTTATATTCTCCTCTGTTTCATCACAATTTACTCAAGCATAGTACAATATCTCTGACACTGGGAATATATTCCCTGAGGTCCATAGATGTCCCTAGATACCAAGAACATGCTAATTGACCTTGTATGTAGAAGTGGAGCAATCTTCCATTTACTTGGGCATGTACTTTCAGGCGGATTTTCAGAAAATAGGGCTAGAGCTCAACAGGCTAATTGTTATTAGCGACTAAATCAAATTGACCAACACCAACATGACCCAATTAATCAGCAGAAATGCAGCATTCGATTACAATGCTGGACATTCCGACCCTGGTACGGAAATCTAATAAAACAGTGTGTCAACTCGAAGTTCCTATAGTCGCAACCTCGGGTAGGATTTCTCAACCCCCAGCATCATTTGACGTAATTTCAACATGGCCGCTCGCATCGTATAATGTTGTTATTAGCTGTTTTAAGAGTACATTTGTAAGTATATTAGCTATCTGCATGATAGCATGTACAATAATGCGGTAAATATATATTTATTCTTACCGTATATATATATATATATATATATACATCTGTCTGTGCATACCTGCATATAATCCTTTTTACTACCTGTAGATACTATATCTATATCTGTACATAATGATGTCCGATATTATCGGCCTACCGATAATAGGCCGATAATGGCATTGGCATTAAAATGTGATATCGGAAAATATCTGTATCGGTTTTCCAAAATCTTTTATTTTTTATTTTTTTTATAGCCTTTATTTACCCAGGCAAGCAAGTAAGAACAAATTCTGATTTTATTTATTGTCAAAAGTATGCATAATGTTGTGTTAATTCCACAACAAGAGATATGTAATGTTAATTACCTGAAATTATTCCGTTTTTTTTGGGGGGAAACCCTGCATATATCGGTATCGGTTGATATCGGTATCGGAAATTAAGAGTTGGACAATATCGGTATATCGGTATCGGTAAAAAAGCCAATATCGAGCATCCCTAGTACATATCCCTTACCTACTCTTACTAGTTAAAAATTGGCAACAAAACTGTGTAACTGGAACACATGAGACAAAACGAATGCAGCAAAAGTACCCTGTGAAAAAGGCTTTGGACTTTTAGTCAAAGTAGCTCTGCCTGCTTACTCATCCTCATGACTCATGACGACCAAAGTAGATGGCAGAAACCACTTGAACGTGACAGGAGATGGCATTGGCTGCCATCACAGTGAGGTGCTATTATCCAACCAAAAATAATGGCTCCCCGACTATTACGTTCCACGTGATGAATGCTCTAGTATGGACAGGGGTGGAAGATTACTTTGAAGTATTTTAATTAAGTATACTTAAGTTGAGGTTTGAGGTCCTTGTATAATATTAATATAATATTTCTTGAGTATTATCAATCTGATGAACTTGATGGGATAAGATAAGATAAGACCATTATTGTGCCAGAGGGGATATAGTGTCGACAGCACCACACGGCAATGAATATGATAAGAGCACAAAAAGATTAAAAAAAAATAAAAGTCATACGAAATTCACGTGAAGTAGATTTTGTGAGTGAGAGCGCTGGTTCCAAGAATAATTCAGACTGGAGATTGTTTTCAGAGGCAATGGCCGAGTTGGTGAAAAGGTGATTTATTCAGCATAGGTTCCAAAGCACAGCAGCAACAGGGCCCTATTCCCCGTACCTGGTTCAACTAAGTCGATCAAGAGTCCCATTATCCAGATTCAGTTAACCCGATGTTTGAAGCCGGGATTTTCCTGTTCCTCGAAGGTGGATTCAGTCTCGTTAACTCAAACCAGACTTGAGACCCAGGATAAGTGCGCGCGGCCGCTTCAGTTGAAAAGCCATCACGTATCGATAGCAGAGATCCTGATTTTCTAACGGCATTGATTGATTAATTGATTTAAAACTTTATTAACAGATTGCAGTACGACTCAATCGCCTCGCCGACAAGTTAAATGCGTTATCTATAGGCTAATTTTAAGTCCCTCATTACCCCAATCAATCAGACTATATTTCTTCAAACTTGCCTGCTGGCAGTAGGTTTATGGAATGGATAATCAAATGAGATCTTGCTAGCGAAAATAATTAGTTAAGTTATACAGAATAAGGATACGGCTCTCTTACCCATTGATTGATGTATGGTGGATCTTTTACTTATCTCCACTGTGGTGTAACGGTTTCTGCTTTTGACTTTCACACAGGCGGCCCGGGTTCGAATCCCACTTCTCCTAGTCTTTTCCTTCTTTTTGCAATGTAGGAATAATTCAATTTGGTGCACGTTGAGAGCTATATAAAGAATGACATCCTCAATGCATGTAGATTTATAATATTTTAACTTAAAACTAGGCTACTTTTGCGTATAATCATTAATATTATATTCCAAAAAAATTATATTGGAAACACAGGGTTTCGAACACCGGTCGCCCTGTTGCCAGGATTCAGCACTAGCCGCTGCGCCACTGTGCCAGACAGGATATACTCATTGTTTATGCATTAATGGACGAGAGACCCGTGTTTAGAATATTTTTCTTACCAAAAAATGAAGTTTTATCTCTTTATTCTCAAATGCATTAATGTGACGTCAACGGCTCATTCAATTTCTCAAATCCGTCAAACAGCGCATCTCATCAGACATTTTAATCCCAGTTACAATATCACACAAAAACCACAATCCCCGCATAGACACTTCAATTTTATGCTTGAATGAAACACAATCCGGCGCTCCGTTAAGCAAATCTACAGCCGAGAATATATGAAACTAATCAGAGCCAAACGGCCGATAGGTTTCATTCATTAAAAATATCCCCGCGGGATTCACATTTGCAATGCGCCGTTATTAAAATAACCACATGCAGCGTGTATCGCGACTCCGAGCGCCGTATATGACGTGCATTATTTTATTTAGGACAAAGTAAATCTATAGGCTCAATATGATTTATTATCAGCATTTAGTTCTATTATTATACATTTCAAAAGCCCCCTCTGGAAGAATGGAGCACAAAAACGTAATTCAGAATGGTATAATGCAGATCCTAGACTGTGAGAATCATTTCAGGAAACGAGCTGTCACTTCTTTGCGGGGGCGTGGCCATGGTTCATCCGGCTAACTTGAACTTAACCCTGCTCTCGACCAGGCTCAAACTTTTTGATCTGTTGTCATGGTGATTTAGACAATCGCGCGTCGGGGAATGGGAAGGTCCGGCTTAAGTCAGGCTTGACCGAAAGTTATCCGGCTAACTCAGTTATCCAGGTACGGGGAACGGGGCCCAGGTCCATCTTTGACCCAGCCTCGACTAGACTGAGTCCCTTACAATGGTAACACCTGGGCCCTCATTCATCAACGTGTGCGTAGAATATGTTCTATTTCCACACGTAAGCACAGAATGTAGAATCAGTGTACGCACAGGAAAATCGGGATTCACCACACGTGCGTACGCAGGTTCTACGCACACCTGTCATGATGAATATGACTTTGATCCTACGTTTGAGCTCGTGCACTGTTTTAAGTATTTGCATACCAGAACCGCCCCGATTAACCATATACGGTAATGGGATACCCCCATGAAATGTGGAAAAATGGAAAAAATTTCCTGTGTTGTTTGATTAATACCCAGGGATTAAAGTTCTCCTCAATTTTATTCCAAATCGCGATGGATTTTCCGTCAATTTTCTACCTGCTGCATATGATTTCTAGAGGCATACTACAATCTATTTTGATGTCAGTATTGGGTAGCCTATATAAACAATAATACGAGAGCATATACAAGAACAATGAATCTCACTGCATGTATGATGTAGCCTGCCTTTCAATACATGAACTTGAATCCCATCATGTTTGTGTGCGGGACTCACAAGGCTGTTGTCACAATGGGTGGTACCGGTACAGTAATAACAGTCCACACAATATCACGATGGACCATGCCATAGCCTATGTTCTATTAGGACATGATCTGTGACGACAAATGTTCTAGAATGTTTGATTAAGATATCATACTCTGACAGCATGCCTATCCTATGATCAACAAAAACGCGAACTTGAATCCATCATATACATAGTCTGTCCACTATCTGGTGTCATTGCAATGCGTTTTTTATTCTTTCTTATTCAGTAAAAAGGGGGAAGAACACTATATCGTGGGTGTTCATATGACTTGTATTCTGCTCACAGCTTCGAAATTCCACTTGTTTCGTTTAACGTAAAGCCTTTTAAATATAATCAAAACGTTCCTGTGTTTCTGCGGTCTGTGCGCAGTTGAGCTACGCGGAGCGCAGTCAGTCAGTACACCCCGTATATTCCGATAACGGCGATAACGCTATATAAACCATGCTGCATTCATTCTGAGAGAAAGATCTATTATTCCAAATGCTATTTATAGGGTTTTCTTTTGACCATAATTACACTACTGTTGCTATTTTACAATGAACTATAATGAATTACGGGGAACACGCGCCAGTGTCTTTATTTCCGCGTTGGAACGAATGCATGTACTGAGGAGCGCTTGTGTGTAGTAACGATATTCTACCACTGGGCGTCAGCTAAGTGTGCTCAGAGCTGTGCGTATAAAGTCAAGTTCAAGTTGAAATTGATGAATCCCACTCTTTGCTTAGAAATGATCGTACGCACAGGGTAAGCACAAATCTGTGCGTAAGACACGTTGATGAATGAGGGCCCTGGTTCTTATCTAAATAGTTGACCCCTCTTCTCATCGAAAATGAGCTGCTCCAAATCACACGTATTACAAAGGTTCCTTTGATAAACAGGTTTTAACAACAATGATTCTTGTGATCAGGGGTGGGTCAGGGCCCCACCCTGGGTTTCCTGTGTGTGTGTGTGTGTGTGTGTGTGTGTGTGTGTGTGTGTGTGTGTGTGTGTGTGTGTGTGTGTGTGTGTGTGTGTGTGTGTGTGTGTGTGTGTGTGTGTGTGTGTGTGTGTGTGTGTGTGTGTGTGTGTGTGTGTGTGTGTGTGCGTGCGTGTGTGTGTGTGTCACATGAAACTAGTGTGTGATTGATTAGGTCAGTCTGGGGGATAGTGTCCTGGGGTGTGGCAATTTAACAACATAAGTGTGTCTTTCTTAGGCTGGAGACAAATGTGTCTAAAGTCCACATGTTAATATCATTTATCTAGCTAGTTTTAATTTAATCTTAAATCAATGGCCCTATGAATCAAATGTGTTACTTCACACGCCACACAATTGAATATATGTAGTGTATATGTACAGAAATATTCAGAGTATGACATGGGAGTATGATCTGGTGTGTCACCAGATCTTGTCAATAAATCACAGTGGAACAGTAGTAATATCATGCTTTTTCAAAAGTTCTATCTACTCTACCACTGCAGAGAAATTAGACATGTTCTTATTTTTCTTTTTCGAAAGTGGTAACCAATGTGGTTGCAGGCGGCGGCCATGTTGGAAGACAGAAAGTCTCAGGGAAACATGCAGCAGCACACTGCTGACACAGACACTGTGCAGGAGGCTGCGGCTTCTCACACACACACACACACACACGCACACACACACACACACACACACACACACACACACACACACACACACACACACACACACACGCACACACACACACACACACACACACACACACACACACACACACACACACACACACACACACACACACACACGGACACACACTCATACACACACACACACACACACACACACACACACACACACACACACACACACACAGACACTATGCAGCGGCTTCTCATCTGGAAAACACGTTAGTTCAGTCAAGCTGTACGTCTGTCACTTCAGAAGCTCCTTTGACCGAGAAGCACCCGAGAGAGAGAGAAGACACAGAGACACGGCCAACGTGTGTTCGGGACCTTTTTGATCTCAATTTTCGTAACGATCCGTCACTTTTTTTAAACACATTTTTACCAGATGTCTCTATACCGGTGGTCGCCGTGAATAGGGGTCGTCGATGGCGATGGGGAGAGATTTGAACTTAGAGTGTACTGCAAGTGGGTGGTTGTGTGCAGGCGTCATTGATTTAGCCATCATCTGTGATCATCTATGATGGAAAAATCAATCACTCCACACTCAGCAACCCACTTACTCTAGTCAGTAGGTACATACGGCCCAATTGTACAGGTGTACTACTCTTATACTTGTACTTTTCTATCAAGGACCCCTAAATTGATACAATTTAGTTTCAGGGACCTCAGTCTGAGAAGATTTTGATTAGTTAGATATGACAAAATGTCCACTGACCATCTGAGAGATGCCTGGTCCACTGAGTTGAATCTAGAGGTGTCTGAGAGCATATGGAATGAAGGTTTGCCTAGAATCCAAACTTGCTCGATCAATGCTAGGTACAAATTGATTCAATTTAAAGTCATCCACAGACTCCACTATTCAAAGACCAAACTACACAGAATGTATCCATTTCTTTCTACTAAATCACCTACACCCCCGTGTTTCCAGAAATGGCTCAATGAAATGATCACAATCATACAGATGGAGAGGATCCGCTATTACAGATCCAAAGAGCACAACAGGTTTTCGGACATATGGAGCCCATGCATTCATTGACTATCTGAAGGACAAATAATTGCATTCTGCAGAGACTCACCCGTGTATATCTCATGTTTGACCTGCACCTTGTAACACCTGGCTATACAACACACTTTAATGCTTTGAGTTAAGTCACACTGTTATTTTATTTTCCTGTCTGGCAGTCTTTTTAGTTTTTTTAGTTTTGTTATGTCTATTTATTTTCGTTTGTTCTGTCTCGTCCTTTTTGTTTGTCTGTTCTTGTCTATAGTAAACTGAGAAATAAAGTATTTAAAAAAAAAGACATGACAAAAAGAGCACGGCGCTGGAAAAAAAAACAACGCCGATTTATCTGGGACATAATCACACACAGGCAGCCCCCGAGGCTCTCGACTGTTTCGCTCACATTGATTCAGTTTGACCGTTATTGAGAGTTAATGAGTTTGAATATGGCCACCGCAGTCAGTGATGTCATCGGAGGACACTGACTCATTGTGTTGAGTTAATTACAGCTCCGTGAGGATTGCATATAGGTATTGCTATATTTTTTTCATCAAGCTGTGATTATAAGACGACACAAGGATTCTGTATCCGCTGAGGATGTGTGAGAATGTGTTGTTGTTCTGCGATGTGCCCCTTCACGACCAGAATTATATTCTTGTTTACTACTACTACTGCTACTACTAACCTTTGTACTGTCTTTTACTAGTATGCACTCTGCTACTTAGTAATCTACCTTGTCTATACCAGTGGTTCCCAAAGTCGGGGTCGCGACCCAAAGGTGGGCCGCGAGCAGCCACGGGAGGGCCGCGAGATGATCTAAAAAAAAAAAAAAAAATTGTCAGACCACTGAACTTAGAAGCAGGCCAGCCAGGACAGTGTTTCTAGTTGTATTCTAAAATTATATTCTATTGTATTCTAAAATGTGACTATATGGTTTTATATTAACTTAATAAATAAACAAAAACGAAAAATCTACTTATTTCAACGAACATTTCAAACTAAATAACAGATTATGCACATAAAACGCTGAAAACAACCGAAGCAACAATAGTATTTTAATGAGGCTATTATTATTATCATTATTATTTTGCAACAAGTTAGCCCTCTCATAAATAGCACATATAAATGAATAACTAACTTGAACTAACTTAATAGGATTGAAGTGATATTTGGCAAAAAAAATCGGTCACATGACAAAAAAAAAATAAAAAAAAAAAGCCTGACGATGTGCATTGGGCCGCGGCTCTCTGACGCCTTATTTTCTGGGTCCCGGCCTGAAAGGTTTGGGAACCCCTGGTCTATACTACTACCTACTGTTCTAATATGTCTATACATACTACTCAAGACTGTAGCACTCAAGTTCAACACTGACAATCTTAGTGACCCTTAGCTGCCAGAGTTGTACTCTTCCTGCTGACTTGCTGGACACAACTTGTACGTCTCTTTGGCTAAATGAGTCTGAGTGTAAATGTAAGTGTAGTTGTGGAGATGATGCAGTGGAGCCTAGGATCAGAATGGTCACCGTTATGACTCTTATACTAATAAAGTGAATGAAACAGTGAAAATAAACGATGCCCCATTTCGTTGGGGGCCCCCTGGGACTCACTCAAGGACCCCTGGGGTTCCCCAGACCCCTGGTTGAGAACCATTGATCTATGTTATCAATCACTAATAGAATATGCAGACGCAGCACCATCTAGACTAGTAAATCATGTTTTCAGACAAACACTGTGTTCATTTATGATGATGATTTATGATTTATGATGATGATTTATGATTTATGATGATGATTTATGGTTGACGAGGGTCATTTCAGGGCCTATTCACCCCAGAGACACTCAGCTCAACTCAGCGCTGCTGCATACTCACCCAGGGGGTGTAAAGTACTTGAGTAATTGTACTTTGTTACAATACTTAAGTACTGTTTTGGGGGATTTGTACAAAAGAAAACGGTCATAAAAAGAAACACACTACAATAAAAGGCTCAGCTACTAGAAAATAAAGTGCTAAAATAAGCCAGTATAGCCTAAAACCAGAATGGCTACAGAAAAAAGGCTAAATGCTGAATATAGGGCAGAGATCAGCAATACACTCATGAAGAGCGCTATATAAATCCAAGTCATTATTATTATTATTATATCTAAAAGCCTGGCCGGAAGGGTAGCCTACACCAGAGGAAATGAGGAAGCAGCTAATGCCCTGCCATGAGGCAATTAACCACAGAGGCCATTGATTGACAGCTATCCCTCACAGGAAGACGAAATATAGCAAAAACCATGACATCACTCACCAGCATGACCGACTCGCCATAGGGGCTTGGAAATGATCCACTCAGCCAAAAAAAGAGTAATCCATCTCTATGTATAATTATATATATATATATATATATATATATATATATATATATATATATATATATATATATATATATATATATATATATATATATATATATATATATATATATATATATATATATATATATATATATATATATATATGTGTGTATACTGTATATATATATATACAGTGGTGGCTGGTGAAACATATTCTATGTGGGGCTGTGCCATATTCACTGAGTTTCAGTAACTATATAAGTAAATATAACCAGCCCTGCAAAACTGATAAGAGGTGAAAAAGGTGACATACTGTGTATGGGGCATGAAGAAGAACATCGTTGTGATTTTAACATGTAAACGAAGCACATGTAACATGTAAACAACCCATATCCGGGTCTGACAGCACTACAATTACATTTTCATATCATAATATCATAACGCAGAGGCTGAAACAAACTTTTTTTGCTGCCGGTAGAACATCGGCGTACGAATTGGAAGAGCCGTCGCGTGTCGCGCTAACCCTTCCAGGATATGGATATATATATAGCCGTTGCATTTAATTTAGCTATGTAATCATTTTATTTATTTATCGCACTTACGTTTGCGACGTTGGGAGAAACTGATGTTTCTAGCGCCCCAGTAGAGAGAGGGGATGAACAGGAAGCACACACACAATGATTTATATTGTATATATTACACGTTATTGTGCATTTTAAACACAAACATACTTAACATTTGTAATTATTATTTATTTAAAATAAAATTATAATATTTTTAGCGGTCGAAATCTACTATTATAGAAAAATCACAAACCCCTCTCCACCAGGGGGGGGGGGGGGGGGGGGGGGCGGCGCCCTAGCGCCCTCTATTATTATATATAATAATAATAATAATAATAACTTTATTTACATAGCACTTTTCAGAAAGAGCTCCCGTAGCTCACCGCATATCTCGGCGCTATTTCTGCGTCGGGGAAAAACCGTGCTCGTCACGGATCTGGGGGACACGAGTTCGATTCCCGGACCCGCCGTCATTTTCTCAGAATGTCTTCCCCTGCTCTACATCCCATTTCAACCTGTTTCTGTCGGTCATGCTTGACCAGAAAAGCGATAAACGCTAAAAAATAAAGCTAAAAAAAAAAAAAAAAAAACGAGTAATAACAGATAGGAAAAAAAGAACATGAAGCAAACCACACAGTCTAGAATCACAAGCAAAGTAAATGGATAAAATCGACGATTAAAAAAGATAATAAAAAGAGTTGCTAATTAAAAGCAATAATAAAAAGGTATGTTCTCAACTGTCGTTTTAAAAATGTCCACTGAGCCAGCCTCTCTGATATTTTTTGGGATTGTGTTCCATCCACAGCTGTGGTGCATAGAAATTAATTAATTAATTATATTTAATTCAGCTCTGTATCCAGGGGCTACTGGTGGGGGAAGTGTTCTGGCTTCTCTCTGCATCCCTGGTTTGGGTCAGAGGTCAGTGCATTAGTGGAACTGCTACACTCAACCTCCACAACACAGACCACAAGGCAGACTGGGATGAGGTTACCTGCAGACAGACAGAGTGTGGCATGGTAACAAAAAACAAAATGTCTTTGGCATCTCTTATCTCTGTCTCGATAGAGTAGAGTTGCTGTCGTCAGCGGTGGGAGAAACAGACATGCCGCTCGTAATATAATAGCACTCTGGCAAAATGTCTTTAAATATTGAGGTATTTCCTCTAAAAGCACTCGGGACGTGGAATGCCGCTCGCTTTAACCCTTTCATTACCACACTACAGAAGGTTAACCCTTTCACTACCACACTACAAAACCGTCTGTTGTGTGGTAGTGAAAGGGTTACCCTTATGTAGTGTGGTATTGAAAGGGTTAACAGTCTGTAGTGTGGTACTGAAAGGGTTAACCGTCTGTAGTGTGGTAGTGAAAGGGTTAACTTTCTGTAGTGTGGTAGTGATGTAGTGTGGTAGTGAAAGGGTTAACCGTCTGTAGTGTGGTAGTGAAAGGGTTAACCTTCTGTAGTGTGGTAGTGAAAGGGTTAACTTTCTGTAGTGTGGTAGTGAAAGGGTTAACCTTCTGTAGTGTGGTAGTGAAAGGGTTAACCTTCTGTAGTGTGGTAGTGAAAGGGTTAACTTTATGTAGTGTGGTAGTGAAAGGGTTAACCTTCTGTAGTGTGGTAGTGAAAGGGTTAACCTTATGTAGTGTGGTAGTGAAAGGGTTAACCTTCTGTAGTGTGGTAGTGAAAGGGTTAACCTTCTGTAGTGTGGTAGTGAAAGGTTAACCTTCTGTAGTGTGGTAGTGAAAGGGTTAACCTTCTGTAGTGTGGTAGTGAAAGGGCTAACCGTCTGTAGTGTGGTAGTGAAAGGGTTAACCTTCTGCAGTGTGGTAGTGAAAGTGTTAACCCTTTGGTAGTGTGGTAGTGAAAGGGTTAACCTTCTGCAGTGTGGTTGTGAAAGGGTTAAACGTATGTATTGTGGCAGTGAAAGGGTTAAACCTTCCGTATTGTGGCAGTGAAAGGGTTAAGCATCCCCCACGTTATCTGAGAGGGAAACCCTGGAATTCGGGGCGTCTCGTCTCCATAGACAGTGAACAGGGCACTGCTTATTATAAGATAGATAGTCAGCCTTGTCTGCCTTGTAGCAAGTCGTCTGGTAATCCGGAGGTTCCTGGTTCGATTCCCTCTCCTCCCGGGGCAGCGTGTCGACGTGTCCTTGAGCAAGACACTTAACCCCCTAACTGCTGCACGATGAGCAGGTCGGCACCTTGCGCGGTCGCCTCCGCCGTCGGTGTGTGAATGTGTGAGTGAATGGATACTACAATGTGAGGAACACTATTGTAAAACACTTTGGATTAAAATCTGCTCTATAAATGCAGCCATTTGCCATTTTAGTCTCCATTAACTATGTTCAGCCGACCTTACAAAATTATAGGGCTGTCCCCGGCTAAGGATTTTGGATGGTCGACTATGATTGGCCAAAATTTGCTGTTAGTTGACTATTGATCAACTAAAAAAATATATATATAATTTTTTTTTAAATGTTGTATCATTCCATTTGGGCTGTGGGGGGTGCTTAATGTCTGAAGGAGTCGACTGAAGGCTTCTTGTCCTCTGCAAAAGCATGCAATTGGTCCACATCTTGATAGTTAGCCTCTAGTATGCGTGCCATTAGCGTTAGCCACGCTTCTAGGCCTCTTTTCTTTTGGAAAGAATGATAAAAAAAAAAAGAAAAAGAAAATTATAAATATATATATATATTTTTTTTATATATTCGACTAAGAGGTTGGCCAGTCGACTATATGGCTCCTTTCGACCGATTAGTCGACTAATCGACTCACACCAACCACTGTGATAAACACGAGCTAAGCCGCGGTGATGCGGTCTGGTGGTCTGGCCCGGTTCTGAAAGGTGTCCCGTCTCTCAGCGGGGGTCTCCAGCCGGGTTTGGGCAAAAGGTTTGTTGTTCTAAAGACAAAGACAATGGAGAGACGCGGCACACCGCGTGCCAGACAGGTCACAGCACGGCCAAACCCCTGGCCAGTGGTGGAGACACAAAGCAATATGAAGACTCCAGAGGAAGACGACAGATAGTGTCTTATTAAAGAAGGTAGCGAGCGAGCGAGCGAGCGGGGGAGGGGAGGGGAGGGCGGTAGGTATACAGGTATAGCGGTTGGGGCGGGGAAAAAAGCTGACGAGGATTGTTTTTTATCTCATTGTGCTCCGTCAGGGTTTTCTGCCGCTCTGGTAGCTGGCGCCCGTGGCACCAGACTTCAGGGTTTTTGCGGGAGGAGGGGGTGGAGGGGGTGGGTGGAGGGGGGTGGAGGGGGTGGAGGGAGGCAGAGCAGACTTGCTTCTGGCTGATGGAGGGGCGCTGGTGCCGCTGGAGAAAAACAGATGGAGGATTATAGCTGGTCTAATTGCCTCTGCCCTGCGAACACACAAACCCATCTGCCCCGAAAGGGGATCCTGGAGGCCGCCTCCCCCTCCTCAGCGTAAAAAAACCAGCGCTCCCCAATGCTCCCATTGTCTGAATATGACTGATGCTCTCCTCTCTGACCTTCGCCTCCTCACGGTCGGATTCCATGGTTTTTCCCACCGTAGATTTATGAATTACCTCTTGTTTTTGGTTATCGCAGCAGTACTTATAGCAGTGGTTATAGCAGCAGTGGTAAAAACAGTGGTTATTCTGGCTGCAGCAGAATGACCTATGACCTTTGGGCAGAGTATCACGATGATGAGGAGAGCCTGGCGTCTACAGTCGATATCAAAATGATACATATTTTATGTTATTATTGCTCTAAGGCAGTAGAGGAGACAAAGAGGTTTGGAAGTATATTTCCAATGCCCTGCTGGCACCTTGTATCTTTAAAAAAGTCAACGTATCAAGAATTGAGGAAATAACTGGATCAGGCTATTTTTTTTCTACTTTTTCTCCCATTTTTCTATTTTTCTCCCACCTCCAATTCTACGCTCCCCTGTCTCGAACGCTGTTAGGCCATGCCTCCCACAGGCCGGCTGCAATGTGGACGAAGCGTTACATCACGTGTCCCCTCCGGTACACGAGGAGGCAGCCGTCGCATCTTTTCACCTGAACAGCGCAATCTCTCAGCGGCGAGGGTCTGCGTGGGAGGGACACGCCGCCCTCGTTGCTTCCTGATTCTACTGCGCAGGCGCACCAACCGACCTGTAGGAGTCGCTGTCCACAACGTCCGATCCCCACCCACCGGCTTTCCCACCCCCTAATACTGCCAATTGTGTTAGTATGAACGACCAGCCAAGCTGGTAGCAACGCCGAGAGTTGGGCTCGAACCCAGCGTCTCCTGCGTTAGTGGCGAGCGCCTGGCCCACTGCGTCACTTAGCCGCCCTGGATCAGGCTATTTTCAAGAGTGAAACTTCCTTGGGTCACCTATGAATTGGTGAGCAACTAACTGTAACCCTGCCCCTAACTAACCCTAACCATAACCCCAACCCTAACCCTAACCATAACGTTAACGATAGCTCTTTACCTCATTATCAATGGTTTGTCGTGGTCTCAGTGTCACGAATCAATGTCTACAGCTATAGAGACCCTGTTTGCTGTACATCACAGTACAGAAGGAAGTAAGTAAACGTTGCTGCAGAAGACTGCAAGGCCCAGCATTGTGACATAACAACAAACCAAGTATAGTCTCACGGTTGGTTGATTTGACTGATGACGGCTCCTGGAGGAACATATATAACTCCTCTCTTGTCCCGGGAACAAAAGCAACACTGTGAAAAATCGGACAGACTGGATTCCGTACCGTAGGACAGAATAACGTCACGGCCCCTCGGGGGGTGGGACCGGGTGTCGGACACATTCAGAGCGACAGAGGGTCCTCTCTGCGGTAATTCATTCAAACATGGCTGGCTTCAGGGAGACAGCACCCCCCCCCCCTCCTAGTCCCTCAGCCCAAAGACCATAATATATTATACATAATGGTTCACTGTCACTGGTACAATCCATATGTTTATGCTCATTTCTGCTTTGCACTATATAGTATATTGTATATTAGTATATTGCATAGTATAGTGTATGGTAACTCAGTTACTGCTAGCCTGCATTGAACATTGTACATATGTCTATACTGAACACTTGTGTCTACGTACGTGACTTATATTTTTTACTTTTACTTGCTATACTTATTTTATTTCATACTATCTTTTGTCTAGCACAGTCTCTGGAGCGTAACAGAAAGAAGCATTTTGTATAAAAGTATTCTGTACTTCTGTATGACAACTATTAAAGAAACTTGAAACATGAACTTGAAACATTCTCTTCTTTCACAATCTGGAAAAATCGGGAAAATGAAAATAGAGACATGTCGGCACAAACGCTGGACTGGGTCACAATTATGTAAAGAAAGATAAGCTTTGCAAAAAAAAAAGTATGCAGTCCTCAAGTTCAAGTAAAAAAAAAAAAAAGGGCGCTTTTCTGGGCGCATGTCAATGAATACGATGTTGTCTGTGAAGAGAATTTAAACAATTTAAAATGTTGTTTCCTTCCTTCGATGATACATCTTGTGTAGAAAGAAATCATAGACACGGGTAGGCC